>NW_020537267.1:0-27162 GCF_003426905.1 Ctenocephalides felis | reverse complement strand
AATTTGTCACCTGGTCCTGTTTACCTTATAGGCGGAGTACAATGGGACAGCCAGGGGGCAGACAGATCCAATCTCTTATTCTTATTTTTTTAGGGATTTTACAAAATAACAGATACATTATTGAAACAATTTCATAAATAAATTTTTACAGAGATAGATATACACTGTACATAACCTTGATATGGTATTTGGCCAGAAAAAATCATCAACAGAGTTGAAATAACTATTTATTTATCTTATTTCTTGTGAATTTGCCTTTTTTAACTTTACTCCTTTACTTTACTTACTTCACTTTTATTTATTACTATATTTTAAAGTTTTCACCTTTGCTATGGCAAGTTCCGGGGGTCCTTTTTACTCCACCCACATTTAAGCTTTTATAGAGGTTACATAAAAAAAACAAAATATATTTTGTTTTTTTTTTCAAAATTGCAAATGGTTACTATTTTATACGCTTGCGAATCGACTCCAGATTCTGCCATTTCTCCATGACGAGTATATGCGTCAATCACTGCAAAACTATTTTATACTTTTACATTAATACATTACTAATTTTCATAGATAAATGTTCACAGAACACTGTACATAACCTTGATCTGGTCAGAAACATTCATCCGCAGAGTTGAAATAACTATTTATTTATCTTATTTGTTGTGAATTTGCCTTTTTTAACTTTATTCTATTTATTACTATGTTTTAATGTTTTCACCTTTGCCAGGGTAAAGGTTCGGTGGATCCTTTTTACTCCACCTGAAAGCTTACATGTAAGCTTTTATAGAGTTATACAAAACAAAAAAAATTATTTGTTTTTTTTATTCTCCAAAAAAGCGAATGGTCACTATTTTATACGCTTGACGAATAAACTTGTTAATACACCAATTCTGTCATTTTTCCATGACGAGTATATGCGTCAATCACTGCAAAACTATTTTATACTTTTACATTAATACATTACTAATTTTATATTTGTTTAAGCAATAATAAATAACTTCATTTGTATTATTGAATAAAGTAAGCTGGTAAGGATAATGAATTCTTAATATTTAATTTATTTGTTACTTAAAAATTTGGACCATTGAAATTTGTATTTTTCACATTCTAATATCAGATGCTACGGATTTGTTTAAATTCGCCACATGAGCATTTTATAAAGATATGAAGAGAAACATCTATAATTGAATGTAAATAAAATTCGATGTTACCAACGTCTTACATTTATTTCTTAGTTATTGTCCATACCATGGTTTGCTAATACCATGCACATTTCTATAGTACATAGTAAGTTTTGCGTTTCCCGATATATTTGTCATTGTTTTAAGTATATTATAACTGAATACCTTAAAAAATATTTTTTAATTCAACACTAAATGCAAATTGCATGAATACCAAATATACAAATATCAAATAAAACGTCTTTCTGAAACTAATAATAAACGTTGATTATCGATCGAACCTAGGAGATATACATAGAGACACGACAGCGGCAATGTCCTTGTCATCTTTTATGCAGACACATGAGCAATGTACCGTTTACCTGTTGAGCTATTTGAGGATTCCCAAATGTAGGTTACTGCAATATAAACGTGCTAAGGAGTTAATGTAGGAGGAAACGTTTTACTTTAGTCTTGGGGGGTCTTATTTTAAAGATTAATTTAATATTAAATATTAATTACTTCTCTTAACTTCCCTTAATATGAGTCGTTGAAATCGCAAAAATTCAAGAATTAATTCTTTATGCGTTTTAGATGAATGGATATTAAAAACAACCCTTAGAGGTATACAATGAGCGCTTATGAAATATGCACATTGAATTATCCGATTTTTAAATAAATGAATACAATTTCAAAATACAACTAGTAGTGCATGGCATCGTACTTCATGGCAAAATGTTTAAACTTTCCGTACTGTTTGATTAATTTTTTTTTAATTTAAAAACTTTAAAAAAAATATATTTTTGAGAACAATGAAATTTTTGAAAAATTTGAACTATTTGTAATAATATAATTGGAAATTTAAATTTAAACATTTTTTTTTATTTTGAACTTTTATCCCAAATATCGAAGCGCGTAAGCGCCGCGTTGCAATTGGTTGATACGTGCTCTCAAAAACGTCGGCTAAAAATTGTATCACCACAAACATACATACATACACACACGTATGCACACATATATCCATTTTTTCTAAAGTATGCCAAAATATTCAGAAACCTATAAATAAAAATTTTCATTTCCGATTTTTTTGCGATTACTATAACTTACCCTACGGGAAGTTAATATATTACATAGAAAATTTTAGGTTCCGTATAAATATAGGAACCTTTCCAAATTACTTATAACATGCACATCAATAAAAGCAGATATTTCAATTATTTATGTGTAAACATTAGAATTTTATTAAAAAATTTCTAACGTAAACCTTGTCTTTTCAGTTATTTTACTTAATTACTATTGCCATATTGTTTTGTCGCAAAAAAGTAAAGATTAACTTAAAATTGTAATTCTCAAAAACTTCTATTTGTTTAATTTGCGTTATGCTCTCTCGATTTTTTTTGTAAAATTTTTAACATAAGCTTTGTCTTTTGATTTATTTTACTTCATTACTATTGCCATATTGTTCGTTAGCAAAATAGTAAAAATTAACTTACACCTAATTAAAAACATTATTACTTCAATTATGTTTAAATTTCAAACTAAAATTTCTCAAAATTTACAAAATACCAGATTTTTTCAAAACTCAGATGAGAATTAGTTTTTAACTTCCCGTAGGGCAAGTTATAGTAATCGCAAAAAAATCGAAAATGAAAATTTTTATATATCTTTACGTTTCAGAGGTTTCTGAACATTTTGGCATACCTTAGAAAAAATGGACGTATGTGTGTGTGTGTGTATGTGCGTGTGTGTATGTATGTTCGGATACAAATTTTCGTCGACGATTTCGGGAGCACCGATCAACCGATTTAGATAATTCAAAAAACATTCGATACATATTGATAAGGAGATATGTTAATTGGTTTTTGGCTAAGGCAGGTCTAGCCGTTCCGAAGATACGGGGCAAAAAGTGCCAAAAGGGTAACTCAGTTTTTAAGAGAACGGAGCGTCTGATTTTAATAATTCAAAAAACGTTTTACTTGTATTGACAAGGTTAAGAACCGATCAAATTTTCATAAAGGCAGGTTTAGCGGTTTCGGAGATCTAATAAAAAAAGTAAAAAAAAATGACATTTGGCGGTCAAAAATGATCATTAGACATATGCACATCAAATTATCAGATAATTTATAGAGATTTTAACAATAAGTATAAATTTTGTTTGCATTCCTATGGGTTCCGTACCAATTTTATTCGTTAGACGGCGCCGCGGCGCTTACGCGCTTTGACATTTTGTCTCTATGCAGTTAAAGCAGTACGATTGCTTTGAAAAAAAAATTCAGAATTTCCAAAATATGTCAAAATAAAGAAAACATTTTTTTTTCAACAAAAATTTTTTTCAAAAAAAGTAATTTTTTGTCAAATTCCTAGTTTCTCAAAAATCTAATTTTTACGAAGTAAAATTTTTTCAAAAATGTTAATCGTTTTTAAAAAAATAATAATATTTGGTACGGGAAGTTCCAGCAATTTGCCTTAAGGCACGATGCCCTAATTGCCTTAAGGCAGAATTCCACTTACAGCTAGTTTTTTGCAATTTTATACATATTTCAAATACTTAACATATATAAAAAAATTGTATAAATATTTGCAAAAGTGTTCAATTATACTTTTAATTCTTACAATTGTTACTGATGTTAAGTTTTAATTTTTGTAATGTTTTTCTATCTGATAATTTATCTAAATAATCAAAATGTTAAGCAATATGTCTCAATGCACAATTTCAAACACTGTCTTTACATTGTCTTAATGCTTCTTAGCGTCTATTTATACTCGAATGATTGGCACAAACTTATGCATTAAAGTAAAAAGTAGACTTTCTTGCAAATGAAAAATTTGGCTTGATGTCTGTTCCATTTAATCACTCAACTAGAATCCTTGTAAACTGCCGGTGACAGAAATTCATACAATGATTTACGACAATAATTCCATTTCACAATATGCTGCATATTTCCTATGTGCTACATTTTAATTTACAGAAGTTGCAATTTATATTTAAGATTTTGGTCGTATTTAAATTAAATTGAAATGACTAAATTTGTTGAAAATAAGAATATTATATGGAATATTTGTGAGAAAAATGTATAGGTAGGAATTAAGTTAAGTGCTCGGAGTAATTGTAAGCTGAGTAATTGAGGGTGTGTTAACGTAACAGATAAATACATTTAAATTTAAACAAACAAACACACACACACACATATATATATATATACATATATATATATATATATATATATATATATATAGGGTAAGGTGGGGCACAAAGGTCCAATTTGTCTTTGAGCATTTATACTGTTTTTTCATATAACATCTATAAAACCGAAATTACATCACAACAAATAACACATATCAAACAACTATCTGACTATGTTCATTAAGCTCCCAGCTAATTCTTCATTGTAAAAATGTGTTATTAACTTCCCGTAGGGCAAGTTATAGTAATCGCAAAAAAATCGAAAATGAAAATTTTTATATATCTTTACGTTTCAAAGGTTTCTGAACATTTTGGCATACCTTAGAAAAAATGGATGTATGTGTGGGTGTGTGTGTGTGTGTGTGTATGTGTGTGTGTATGTGTGTGTGTATGTATGTACGTGTGTGTATGTATGTGCGGATACAAATTTTCGTCGACGATTTCGGGAACACGGATCAACCGATTTGAATAATTCAAAAAACATTCGATTCGTATTGATAAGGAGACGTGCTGATTAGTTTTTGGCGCAGGCAGGTCTAGCCGTTCCGAAGATACGGGGCAAAAAGTGCCGAAAACGGTAACTCAGTTTTTAAGAGAACGGAGCGTCCGATTTAAATAATTAAAAAAACATTTCACTTGTATTGACAAGATAAAGAATCGATCGGGGTTTCGGAGATATAGAGGAAAAAGTAAAAAAATGAGCCATTTGGCGGTCAAAAATGATCATTAGACATATGCACATCAAATTATCAGATATTTTATAGAGATTTTAACAATAAGTATACATTTTGTTAACATTCCTATGGGTTCCGTACCAATGCTTATGCGTTAGACAGCGACGCGGCGCTTACGCGCTTTATATTTTGTCCCTATGCAGTTAAATCAGTACGATTGCTTTGAAAAAAAGTTTAGATCTTCCACAATATGTCAAAATAAAGAAAAAAAAAATTTTTTTCAAAAAAAAAAAATTAAAAAAAAAATATTTTTTTTAAAAAAATTTTTTTTTTCAAAAAAAAGTAATTTTTGGTCCATATATATAGTTTCTCAAAAATATTATTTTTTCAAAGTACATTTTTTTCAAAAACGTTAATCGTTTTTAAAAATTAATAATATTTGGTACGGGAAGTTCCAGCAATTTGCCTTAAGGCACGATGCCTTAATTGCCTTAAGACAGAATTCCACTTACAGCTAGTTTTTGCTGTTTTTCAAAAATTTGTCACCTCGTACTTTTTACCGTGGCGTAAATAAAAATAAAACGGCCAGGGTGTAAACAGGGTCAATGATTTAAATAATTTTATAAAATAATAGCTACATTATTCAACCAATACAAAATATTCATTGGTATATTTCTTACAAAGATAACACTGTATATTACCATGATTTAGTATTTCGTTAGAAATAATCAGCAGCAGAGTTAGAATAACTATTTATTTAACTTATCTCTTGTATATAATCAAGATTATTTAAAAAAACCATAATAATTTGAAACACAAAAATTAAATTTAATTAAGAAATATTTACATCAAATTATTTCAGTTTTAAAAATGCTTTAAATGTATGCAAGCACTATTCAGTAAAGAATATTTCAGGTAAAGTGTTTTTGATAAAATCATATTATATTTTTTATATTACTTATGCTGAAGCGCATTTGATTTGCATAGTAAAAGTACAAGTTATACTATTCCAGGTGTACGAAATGTATACCAATTAAAAATCTATCTGCATAATTGTGTACATTCAGTTCATCCTTTGCTTTTAAAGAAATATTACAGTAAAAATATTCTACCTATATTTTAGTCAAGTAATACTTACATGTTGTACAGTTTTTTTTAGAAGCGGGATGCAAAATAGATCAAATCAGATTTCAGAATTTTCATATCTTTATTATTATTCATATATATTATAATAACTTTATAATATATATATATATATATATATATATATATATATATTGCGACATTTATACAATAAATGTTAAGAAAAGTTAATTTCGATGTTGTATAGTATGAATAAAATCTTGAATAGCATAACATTAGGCAAAAAATAGAAGGCAAAAATTTTAAAGCAATTTTATTATTCTGCACGTTTCCACATAAAATTTTATGTCATCATCAGTGGATATGAATCACAGGACAAATGTTCTCGAAGAAAATTGATTTAAAAAAGAGTGCGCGTAAGGATCACACGCGATTGAAGTAAAACTTTTAATATTGTATGAGTAGGCAATTAAGATAAAAATAAAAAAAACATCATATTTAAATTTTAAAAATCATTTATTAATAATCACATAACATCAATAACACAGTTTAAAACAACATCGATAGATTAATTGCTATCATATTTCATATATGATATAATAGGTTTGTGATAACTAAAATGAGAGACATAAATTTTGCTTTGTAAACTATGTACATTTCTGGAGAAAACTGCATCAATAGTCGTGCCATATCTTGTGGTTGATTCAAATGGAGAATTTTTCATTGTTAAATTAAATTTATTATTTAAAAAATCAATTAATGGTTGAGATTCTTCTGAACGAAATTGACATTGAAATCTCCAGCAAGAATTAATGGTATCTCGTTGTGATTAGTGTTTAAAAGTTTTGCACCCTCATAAGAAAAATGAAGTAACTGCTGATGAAGAAATTTAATAATATTTGATATGTTTTTATTGGGAGAAATGTAAAGGACGACTATAATCAATGTTTGATTCTGTGTGTGTAATATCACCTACTTGTGTAATTTCATTAGAATATCCAGTAATATCGTTGGCGCAAGAAACTGCATAGGAGTCGCATTATGAAGAGTATCTGAACATGAATAATAGACATTAGACAGCTACACCACCTGCTCTTGAGTCCGATCGTTTGTATTGAGTAACGCAGTAATAGTTCTGAATATTAATTCGTTCTTCATTATTAATCCAAGTTTCCGAAAATAACAAAAACGTACAACGTTGTAGCACTTTATCTTGCAGATCAGGCAAATGAGCTCGTAAACTTTGGCAGTTAAAGGAAAACAATGAAATGTCGTTCAAACTTATTATCTCACTCAATTTTTCTTCTTGTGTTATTAATCTACAAGTTGAAAGTCTTTGGAATTCAGTTTTTAAGTTCATTAATCCTGCTGGCCGTTTTCTTCCATGATAAAATTTTTTGAAATGATGAACAATCCATTAATGCTGGTAACTCGTGATAATGCAACATATAGAAGCTGCTGATTATATGTTTTATTGTATTCATATACAATTTTATCAAAAGTACCACCTTGTGATTTGTGTATTGTGAGTGCACAAGCAGACACTAAAGGAAAATGATTTCTTTTGACAAATATGATTTTATTTCTATTCATTGGAATAGATGAAGATCTCCTGAGAATCGGCACAGCTGTCCTACTAATATTAGGAGTTTGAATATGATGTGCAGCTTTCTTCTTATTTTGTTACCTATCTTACCAGGAAATTCAAACCATAAACGTAGAAGTTCATCATTATCGCCACGTTCTATGTACACTAATTTTCCTACACAACCATTAGCTAAGCCATCACTTACATCAATATTAGTTGTTATAATGTAAAATTTATTCAGAACTAAAATTATTTCATACGGCAAACCCGCGGTATCAATAACCGATTTTTGTGAAACTGCTGACGAATGTATGATTGTTGATCTGTCGCATGGCAACCTACATAAATATCCGTGGCAGTAGATATTATTTTGTCTTCAACGAGATTCAGTATAAATTTATTATATTCCATGACACATTTATTCTCTAAGAAAAGTCTTATTCCATGAGGACATAGATTCAATTAATGCAAGTTCATATAGGGTTTAGCGCTCGACTTACGCATGACATGACGGGAGTGGATACTCGCGACATCAGCGCTTACGGCGTCGTAGTGTTCAACTACACGTTGGCATTTTCGTTGCATTTGTACGGATTTACACCCGTGTAGCCTAAAGAAATTTTTACACCCATATCGCGCCTAAAGAAGTTTTACTTCAAAAAGTTATTACTGACAGTTGCAGTGCTACGTACATATTATAGGGTAGAGCGGGGCTTAAAGGTTCACCACCGATATCTTAAAAACAAGTAAAGAAATTTTTAACAACAATATTTGAAAGTAGAGGTACAAAGATGTATAATCATTCATCACTTTGATTCTTACGACGTCGCTATTCAGATATAAATAGCAATGTTTAAAAATCCATAACAAAAGTATTTTCTTTCGTTGTTAGTTTTTTTCTTATTGTGAGTACTGTTGTTCAGTTTACGAGACCTTAATATAATTTTTAAATATACGTTATTTAATTCTTTTATAAGATGTATTGTTAATTTTAAGTTAGTTTAAAGAGTTTTTTCATATAACCCTCTATAAAACACGTGAGTAGGGTAAAAAGGACTAACTGAAAATTTATCGTGGGAATAAAAAAGTAAGTTAAGTTAAAAAAAGCAATTTTACAGAAGAAAAATTAGATATAATTATTCCGACTCCGCTGATTTAAATTTCTGACAAAATACCAGATCAAGGTTATATGCAGTGTAACCTCGGTAAGAAAAGTACCCTCAATAGGTTCATTTGTATTTTGCATTAGTAGAATATTGTAGCTATTATTTCTTTAAATTTCTGCAAAAATAAAAATAAGACATGTTTGCCTTCTGGTCGTCCCATTTTACCCCGCCTATTAAGTAACAAGGCCAGGTGACAAATTTTTGAAAACAAACACATTTCTACAATGATAAATTAGCTGCGAGTTTATCTGCACATAGTCAGATAGTTGTTTGTTTGATATGTGTTATTTTTTGTGTTATAATCGATTTGGTTTTTACAATATAATTGCTCAATCTTCAATTTTCGTAATATTTTTGTGAGTTATATTTGTTTTCAAAAAGAAAATTATATCACCTGATGATGACATAAGGTTTAATGTCGAAACGTCTGGAATAATAAAGATACTTTGAAATCTTTAGCTTCTCCGTTTTACTTGATAATAGGCTCTCCAAGATTTTATTCATATATGTATACACACACACACACACATATATATATATATATTATATATATATATATATATATATGTATATATATACATGTGTGTGTGTGTAAATATAATTTTTAATAACGGGCAATTAAAAGAAATATTCTCATTCTCTTCGCAGGCGGTTGAGTATTTGAAAAAACGTACACCAGGGCGTGCTGCTGGAATGATAGCTGCCGTATGGATTATGTCAGCTGTAATTTGCATACCGCCACTACTAGGCTGGAAAGTGGATCGACCTGATGAGCCATTTCCTACGTGCCAGGTAATATTTTATAAAATGAGTCACGTTTACCGATCGCCCCAGTAAATCGCTTACTTATCCCTAACTAGACTATACATTCGTGAACTGAATTGCTCACAACAAATTTCAAAATTATTTTCAAAGCTCTCTTTCGTAATTTAAAAAATGACCTGAGTATTTTATTCATCTCTCGCCTAATTGCAAAAGCATGGCTCTTGCAATTAAGTAAATTTTATATCAGATCCTTCAATGCAAATAAACCAACCTCTGAAGAAATTCCTCCAGTAAGTACTCAATTAACGTTAATTAATCAGTAATGAAAATAATAGACAAATCAAAATGTCGGCCATGAGGTAATTATATTCAGAATGGGTGGTGATTAATAAATTGTTGAACATGAGAGAAAGTCCCTCGAGTCTGTTAATTGGATACCGTATTAGACGGAAAATAATTATTCAAATGAAATTTTGTATACTCGTAGATATCATTGGTTTATATGGTTTAGCCATCGCAATGCCATTACTTTCTCCGTATTTCTGTAATAAACTATATTAATATATTTATAAAATAGCAAATTATTATTTTTAAAAAGAAAGGTTTACTAAATATTAAAATAAATTCATGTAGTATTTTTCATAAGTTTATAATAGCCAATGCCAAATTTTGGTCATTATACAAATATACGAATTCTCAAAATTATAAAGCCAAACAATGGGCATAGTCTGCCAAAAAAGATTTAACTAGTTGGTATTGATATTTTGCCTTGAGGCAAGTTACATGAACTTACCGATAAGTGTAAATAGTCATAAATTCATTTATGAGTAATTAAAAGTATTTCGAGTGGATTTATTACACATAATTGAAAACGAACAAACACGTTAACTTTGAGTATTTTCTAAAAGCAAATTTTTAAATATCAATAATTTATATAATTGAACCAGTTTTCGTAAGACTTTAATGGTTTAGTATGTTCATTAAGGCCAAGTACTCTATCGTTATACCAAGTAAATCGTCTAATTTTAATTTCAATAAACGTCAAAAAAACTACTCATTTTCTCAAACTTGGATGAGTTTTTAAAGTTAAATTCCTTGTCGTAAGGCTGTAATATTTCAGTAAAATTTATAAAGTTCCATAAAAATCGGCTTAATTTTTCTTTCAAAAATTAATTTCAAGAAACGGTCGGTAGATTTTCACCTAAAGCTAATAAGTATAATTTCGAACTAATATCTTTCGAACAGTTTTTGATTTTTTAAAATCGATTCGGTAGTATGAGCTTAAATGTGGACGGAAAGTTAACACTTTTTTTCAAATTACAAAGAAACGGCTCGGCAGATCGTCGCACAAAACTGACAAACGATAGTCCTCATTGAGATACATCGAAAGGCTTTTAAATTTTTGAAATCGGTCCAGCTGTTTTTTGAGAAAACGTCATTTTCGATAAATAATCTGTTCACACACATACACATACTTTTTCCAAACTTGGTCTCATTCGATTGAAAATGGCTTGAAACGTGGAGAAAACATAAAATTAGCTAATCGGATTTTTCATAAAAACATAAACTTCTCCTTCGGGAAGTTAATACAGGTTTAGTTGTTTTCACTCATTTTTCCATGATATTATTTTACTATAAAAAGTATTCTCTGAAATCGTAGAAGTTTTATGTTGTATATTGTGGATCATTAACAATTTTGATAAAAAAAATTTTAGACAATTTAAGAAGTTCTTTAATATTGGGTCAAACTTATGGGACATGTAAAAACAATGCAATGCAGTAGGTACACTAATGCGATTAATCCTATGATGGTATTATACTAAATAATCTATTATCCTGATAAAAATACTTTAATAAGCACACCGAATTGAATTTGATTATAGTGCTACTGTTACATATGTTTTCATTAATTTTCAGTTGAGCAATGACATCGGGTATGTGCTATACTCGGCCTTGGGAAGCTTCTACGTGCCATCGTGTATCATGGTCTTCGTGTACATTAGAATTTATTTTGCCGCAAAAGCCCGAGCCAGAAGAGGTATAAGGAAACAAATGACCAGGAAAAAGCTACAGGCCAATGTCACCACTAGTTTTACTGCAGGTAAGTTTCTTGATTTTTTATTTAGAATTTTATAATCTAGGTTCCGAAAAAATAATAAAAAAATATCGATATTGATAGAGAAAATATGAAGCAGACGCTGAAAATCGACGTCGTTTTATTTTATCGGTGTCGGAAAATTGATATTCCAAAACTGGAGTTGACACATTGAAAAAGACGTGCTTAAACAAACGAGGGAGATAAAAAGGATCACGCGTAAAAGCTCACGTAGAAGACAAATGCAAATGCAAAACATAAACACAAAACGACGTGCAAATGTTATTCATTCATTTATATTTCATCTCAAGTCAGACTATAAATCATATTTTCATTTATCTCTGTATCAAAATTTAATATAGACACGAAGACCGCGATTAAATTATACCGGCATGAAATGTGAATGTTATCACCATCGTCAATGGCTATAGCTAGCTTATATTATCCATTTTTCCGTTTTATAGTTAATTGCAAAATTCATGTGCAATTTATAGACCGCTTTGAATTCTGAAAAATATTTAATAAAACCAGCGAACAAAATGAATGAAAATTTTAACTTTCCGTAGTAGTAGTAATCACAAAAAAATAAAAATGAAATTTTTGAATAACTTTTTGTTTCAAAAGTTTCTGAACACTTTGGCATATCTTAGAAGAAATGGATGTATGTATGTGTTTGGCGGGGGAGGGGGGGGCAGAGGAGTAGTGCGTATGTGGGGATACAAATTTTTGTCGACGATATGCAGAGCACGGATTACATTCGAATCCTTTTTTTTATTGTGTATATAATTTACACCTGTCGAAAAGACATTAAGTTAATTTTATTACTGATATTAAATAATAAGTAACTGTCTGGAAATGAATTGTTGAATGCTTGGAAGAGTACACAGTTGCATTCTCCCCTAAATTAAAAATAATAGATATAAGTTGACGTCATTTTATGCGTTAATTAAATCCATGGGCGTTTGTTTTAGTCTTCTGGTATAGTTTATACATTCGATTCCTATTGACAAAAAGATTTGCTGATTAGTTTTTGGCCAATCTATTACACAGATACGAAACAAGGAATCTAACATTAGCAATTCAGTTTTTGAGAGAAGAGAACGTCCGATTTGAATGATTCAAAAAATATTTCACTTGTATTGGCGGATTGAATAACTGATTAAATTTTTGGAAAGGTGGTATTGAAGAACCAGAAAAAAGTAAAAAAACGTCATTGTGCCGTTAAAATGATCATTATACATATGCACATCAAATTATCAGATATTTTACAGACATTCTAATTATAAGTATGTATCTTGTTTTTATGTCTTTGGGTTCCGTACCAAGATTTATAATGTTCAATGTTCACTTATATGGTTGGAAAAAAAATCCTGACAAATCGCTTTTACGAGAATATGGATTAAGTTACTTCAAAATTTTCAAAAAGTGTAATTCGGAAAGTTCCAACAATTTACCTTAAGGCACGATGACATGCACCACTAGTTTTTGTAGTTCTTTTTTACATTTCAATGCCCAATTGACACTAGAAACTACATTATGCAAAATAATATCGCTGCTCACTGATATCACCTAAGTTCGCCGAAGAATCAATCCAATGTCCTCCTCTCTATGGAGCGGACACGCTATCGATCAGGCTGCAAAACCCAACATACATACATACACATACATAAATATATATACATACATATCCATATATATATATATATATATATATAATTTTAATCCATAACTTTTATAATTTGAAACATTTTTAATTTCTAATATGCATACTCTAGCCAAACTTTAATAAACGATGTGATATTTGAATAAAATTTACATATTAAAAGAACTGGCTATACATATGAATGTTGGCAAAAAATATCATTCTATGTCTGGGATTATACATGTATATATAATATGAAATTCCGTTACTTTTCAATTATTTATTTATAAATTATCAAACTTTTCGAAAAAGTGAAATTTCATCTTCCCTAGGGATATGTATAAAATTACGTGCGTAACCACTGCTTGTAATATACCTGTAAGCCTACCTATACTCTATAAATAAGTTTTATTAGTAAGAATGTTGAACAAAAGAAATTTTTGGAAGTAATTTAAGAACGGCGAAGTTTGCGCATATAATACGTTATTATCGTCAGTCATGATATAACGATCTAGATTTTTCTTTTGGCGCTTTATGTATTTTTGGGGCTACTGGATATGAATTACAGCAATTAAATTAATATTTTCATTATAATGTTGTCTATTGTTTGCAATCTGTTGGGCATTTAAATCTCAGAGGATGAATTTGTATACAAAATATTTTCAAGAGCGGTATGATATTTTAGTGTCATGTCGTAAATTCATCATGTGTAAAAAGAAACAGGTATATATATATATATATATATATATGTACATATCTATACATATCATTTTATACACATTGCATAAAATTGCTTAAGACGTGCTAAGGAAATAATATTTAATTTAGTACAGTTAAATCAAAGAAAAATTTTTGGCATTCACTAAATATTTAATAAACTACTTAAATTTTCTTTTTTTATTACTATATGTAATTTTACGTTGCTCAAAAATGTACAAGCGTTACGAATAAGACGCATAGCCTAAGTCGTACCTACTAGTAAACATGTAATAAACTATACACAATATAGTCTAGGATCAACTTTTCTTGCTAATTAGTTAAAAAGTCAAATCTAATTAAAATAATACTTGAAGTAAAATAATAATCTAGAAAAGTAACAAATGTACTTATAAATTGATTATGCCCTTGTGTGCTAATAATGGCGATGAACTATTTATGAAGATAACACGCGTTATTATTGATTAAACCCACTTGGTGTTTTTGCTCTAAAGCAAAAACTTTAGAATCTTGTATTTATCTATTATTTATTCATATTTATGAAGAAACTCGTTCTATGAAACGGTACAAAGAAGCAAGGGTACAAATTAAGCTGCAAGGCTCATGTTATTATTATTATTATATTATTTAAATATTTCTCATCGATTGCCAAATTAGTGATATAAATAAAAAGTAGTGAAAATTTGTCATAATCATATTCTTGTTATATAAAATTTACAATTAAGTAAAAAATTTCCATAAAATTTTTTAATAACTTCTTATTCACAAAGTCGGTCAGCCCTCCAATTGTAAACGTATGCTTACTCAAGCAAATAATTTCATTTCATGGTACCAAATAATGTAATTTATAAATATCAGACAAGATATTGCTGGGGTACGATTTAGCCAGTGAACTTAAGGGGCACAACTAGTGTAGCCACCTAAAAAAAGGTGATTTTTGGGAATTTCTATAAAAAAAAAATACTTCATCAATCATTTTAAAATTTTAAGAATATATTTACACATGTTTTAAGAATACATAGTAAAATTTTTGAAGAAAAAAATTAAATATTTTTTAAGTTATCGTCGATTTCCCACGGCGCGAAAAAAGGCCCTTCACTGCTGCAGTGATTCCGGTCTTCTACGTGGATGAAATTTAAAAAAAAAATTCGTTAAACTAGATAATATTGTCTGTAAAATGACCTACGATAAAAAAATCAAAAATTGACAAAATGGCGGCGTTTTAAAAAAAAGTCGAATTTTACCCAAAATTTTGTTCGTTTTTGTACTGCAAAAATTCGATTTTTGATCCGATCAAAAATTGATAGCTCACGGAAAACTATATATAGAACATGTAAAAAAAAATTGATAGTGATCGGATAATTTGTTTTTGAGTAATCGCTGCAGCAAATTCGGAATATGCAGTTTCGAGAAAAACGCGTTTAAAGATAAAATGATCGTTATACTATATACTATATAAATGGCTGTAAATACTCTTTAAATGGCTGTAAATACTCTTTAAATGGCTGTAACTCAAAAACTATTTACGATATTTATTTAAAATTAAGGTATGTTATTTTTAAAGTTATAACCTATCGAAATATGGAAAAATTGAAAATTCGATTTTTGGAAAATTTCACACTAGTTGTCACCCTTAAGCAACATTACCCTATATGTGCCTTTATGCAGTTTTTCTATAATATCTATAATAACATTTTTCATTGATATACGTAATAGAAGCGATCAAAAATTACTGATCAGCATAAATTGCACTTTTTTGTGCACAATCATGTTCTATAGGCTCTCAAATATAATCATTATATTTATATGCCATACCATGACTAATCAATCAATTATTATCTTTTACCCAGGTTCAACTAAGGGAACACGCCCGATTCCTCATTTTCCTACCAGATTTTCATCATCGGATCTCACGCAAAACAAATCAAAATTGATTCAATCAAGGTGCCAAATGTCCCAATCGGAATCTCAACTATCCGACTCACTGGACAGTAGTGAACAGCTCCAGCAGCAGCAGGAGCAGTTGCTTCTATCTAGTACAAATCCAGAACATCATGTAAATAATGCCAATCGGTTGCAGATCACGAAAGAGCAAATGATTGCTACGATTGAAAATATCGACAACAGTGGGAGTAATGAGAATCAAATACCAATTGTCACATGCGATTTGGCTAGTGATGTGTCAACCAGTGAAGCCAATGACCAGGTATTGTAAAATGATAAAATAATGATAATTTACTATACATATACATATTGTTGAGAACCATCCACTTATCTAAAATTATTTAAAACTGTAATAGACAAACTGATAAAACTATTATATCCTATTATATTATCAATATAATAGTTAGTTACAAGATAAGATCCTTCTTCGTAATTGGACTTAAGGGGGTATTCTAGTGTAGAAATTCAAAAAAATCATTTTTTTTTATTTCATATTTTCAAAGTTTAACTATCTAAGGATATGGGTACGAGAAGGTTTTTGAAAATTTGAATTATTTTCGGAGATATAGGCATTTTACTGACTCGGTCTCCATACTGGTTTGGCTTCACGCAAAACTTTAATTGCGTTTTTCTCAGAACAGACTTTTTCAGTACTGTTGACACGATTTCTCGAGTTTTAATCGACCGATTCACTTGAAATGTTCAGAGAGTCTTGTTTATAGACCTATCTGTAGCCCGAACTAGGATTATCCCCAAATTCCAATTTTTACTATTTTTAAAAAATTCGAGAAACTCGAAAAAACAGTAAAAAAACACTTTTTTTCAAACAGTCTTCAATTTGCAAAATTACTAGAATACCCCCGTAAGAAAATCAAAACTCACTGGATTGAAATCTATTCTTCTGCCGTGTTTCTAAATAGCACTAATTTAGCTGAAATTTGTATATACCTAAAGATGAATGTTCTAACCTATCATAAAGCCATTAAGACAATTCGAGGACATTTAAGAATATTGCACATGAATCTAATGTGACCATATGTCGCGGTTTGGCCGAGAAAGTTCAGAATTTCTAGCTTGCTTCCCGGGTTTTTCTAAAAGCAATGTTTATCCCAGATCTAGATTCTTTGACCTAGGTGACTTAAAAATACCCTCCCACATTAATGATTTCGAAAATTTCGTGATCCAAGTGATTATTTTCTCTCCGGGCACTGCGGTTGAAAATGGCAATGGGAAACTTCTCATACTACAACTGCCGTAATTTAAGTTGGAGTTTAACTCAACTCACGTACCTGCCCTCGGGCAGAATATTCGAATATATATTCCAACATACATATATATATGCCGTAGAAATGAGTGTCCGTGTATTAATTTTTCGAAAGTGAACATCCATTACTCCCTTAGTGGAAAGTGGACATTAATTACGCGAGGTGATTTTCGATTAATTTTCACTTGGTGACATTTAGTGCGCCATCCATCAAATTACATCGACATTTAAACAATAGCAATTAAAGGGCTACATATTTTTCACGAAGCATAACAAAAGCTATACTATATATATATATATATATATATATATATATATATTAAAGTGGTCCTTAATATGGTCATTTTCGAATTTTCTTGCTCCCAGGGGCTCAAATGCTTCCAAATTGATGAAAAAAAATCCTCTATAAGTTTTAGCTCATTGTCTTTTAGATAGTGCGCAATTTAATCAAAGTTTTGTATAGAAATAGCATAGGAAAATTTTCAAAAAATTTAAGAATGTGTTTTAGATATAACTTAGCGAACAAATGAATGAGTTTTATTCAAAATTCGACGCTCTACAAAACAAATTATAAAAAACTTGTCAAATTTTCAATAAAAGATTCGTGTCACTTTTAATTCATTTGTCGCTAAGTTATACCTAGAAAACATTTTTTAAATTTTCGAATTTTCTCCATGCTATTTCCATACGAAGCTTTGATTGAATTGCGCACTAACTAACCGTTAATATTAAGAGCTAAAACTATTAGAGAATTTTTTTTTATCGATTTGAAACATTTAAGCCCCTGGGAGCAAGAAAATTCATAAATGTCCATATTAAGGACCACTTTAATATATATATATATATATATATATATATATATATATATATATATATATATATTAGAGTGGTCCTTAATATGAACATTTTCGAATTTCCTCGCTTCCAGGGCCTCAAATGGTTCCAAATTGATAAAACAAAATTTTTAGATAGAGCGCAATACAATCAAAGTTTCGTATGGAATTAGCATGGAAAAAAATTCAAAAATTTTAAAAATGTCTTTTAGATATAACTTAGCGATAAGTGAATCAAAAGTGACAATTCATGTCACGCTAAGTTAGATCTAGAAACCATTTTTAAAACGTTTGAATTTTTTAAGTTTACTCTGATATTCATTAATTTGTTACTAATTTCATGCAATATTCCCCTCGAAATAGCATTACACTCTTTATTGTTCAATATTGATTTTTTAATTTTTTTGTTCTCTATACAAATGACTAACGAAAGATTTAACAAAATATACACATTTATTATGACCCTCGCCCGGCCAAGTTAGATTGAATAATATTTTACTGAACTCAACTTTGCTCGTTTCACCTCACGTAATTAGTGGGCGTCTCTAGAGCATTTCTGCTTTTGGTATTTTCCGCGCAAAACAGTAATATTAATTTTTTATATCATACAAATGCTTTAGTATGTAATTTTCAACAACATTGTGAATGAGCTTTTTGTCAATCTGTTACAAACATTAGGTTTTCAATCTACTATCAATTATAATATGCATTTATACGTATATATATATATATATATATTATATATATATATATATATATATTATATATATATATATATATACTGCTTGATTATTTGCCATTTTATCTATTGATTTGGTAAAAATTTGATTTTGGATTTAAATTATTTTGATTATTAAATTGATTCATGAAAGGTTGATTAATCATTCGTTTTTCATTTTCTCAAGAAAAAAGAAAGTTTTTGCTAGTAGACATTATATTAAAAGAGTAAGAAGCCCTATTAATCATTTCATTTTTTTAAATATTAAAAGAAGTCAAAATCTTCATTTTAGCCAAAAATTATTCTTTTATAGGCAAATAAATATTAATTTCTCATGGTTTTGCCAAAATTATTTTTTAAAATATATTTTTTTGTATAAAAATATTATTACTGTAAATTTTAATCTTATATTTTCCACAAACATATTTCAGCGGCAAACTCTGTAAATAGAGAATTACAATAGCATTGTTATATATTGCCTGTGGAGTATATACGTCAACTGCAGTTGACTGGATACGAATTTATTTTGTTTTGAAGTAAATAAAATAACAGAATTAAATGCTATCGATATCGATGCTGAGATTTCTATAGCATTTATTCGCACGAATGGCATAGAATAAATGTTTTCGCATGCGGTTGGATTGTTGATAAAACATTGCAAGGCGGAAAAGACGATCATCGTTTGAACTTCGTATGACGCTTACGTAGTTATTAGTTACGTGCCGACCTAGTAGTTAAATATAGTACACTTCATATACGCATGCACTTCAATTCATCAACGGTATCGGTAAACAATGTCAAAAATATATATTTTCACTCTTGATTTATTATTATTGAAAACTAAAAGACTTGTGGAATTTTATTATCGAAAAAAGGTTTGTGAGCACGTGATTTAAAAAGAAACTGTGCCAAGGATAACTCTTACAATAAGTTTGTCGCTGTAGGATGGGGCTACGCACGGGTTGTCCCATTCTGACCATCACATATGTAATAACGTAGCATTAAATGCCAAATCTCAAATGTAACAACTGAATACAAGTTGTTCTACAGACGTAATGGATTTCTGTACCATTACCGAATTTGATATTTAGCCATGTAGGAGTAAAACTGTTACAATAAAATATATTCCATCTGCAGTAGCAAAAGCTCAATGTAGATGGTGTGGAAATAAGAGAAGCAAGTTATATTTTTTATTACTTGCTATATAACTGCCAAAGCTAGTAATCGATTCAAAATACACACTTACATACACACACACGCATATATCTCATATATAAATTTCTTCTGTAATGATGTATGAATTGATACTCCTCCTAAACGGTTATTCGGATTTTAATAAATCGTTTTAAAGTTTGTCGAGGAAAATTTTCAAGATGTGGAAAATTATAAAACTATAGTAATATTGTAGAAATAAATTGAAAAAATTGCAAAAAACAACATATCATTGTTTGACATTGAAAACATTTCGATACATGAGAACTGTCATCTGCCAAAAATATCGATTCACTTAAACTTAAACGGTGCAATTAACGTTTAAAGAAGTTAAGGAAAAATATAAGCGCAAACTGGACTCACATTTGAACCCTTCTATAGTTGACATTACTCAACCTTTTGGCATTAGGAGGTTGAAACGACAATGGCCCTTAGACTTAGTCTTAGATTAGGTCTAATATATCATATTAATTGTAAAACTGAGAAGTTCTCATTGGAGTTCTTCTTAGACATCACTCATAAATATTGTCTTTTTAGCTCATAGGAATGTTTATGTATTTCTGATTGCTAAATAAAACTGAGTTAAAAAAAAAAAAACTTAAACTTAAACACACTTCACGACGAATTGACTGATAATCATGTCAAATATTTCAACGTCAAGAAAACAGTCAAGATATAAGTATATTAATAAATAAAAATAATGTAATGAGTGGTGCTGCCCTAGGGCAGGTCCGTAAGCTAAATCAAACCTCTAATCGATTCAGGGAAAATTGTGTGAGAAATTTCCCATTGCCATTTCACACCGCAGTGCCCAAAATAGGTTAGTTTACATATATCAATTTATCAATTTTAAAGTAAAAAATAAAAATAGCGCAGCGGGATATCTAAATTTGCATTTAATTTTAAAAACAAGCAATGGCCAAGTGACAACGAGATTGAAAGTCAAAAATAGCAAATGAAAAACTAAAAAGCTTTGTATAATTCTATATCGATGAACATTGCGCATTCATGCCGTATGCCTCTATTCAATATACACGAATATTCTATGCCATTCAAATTCCAATTTTGTGCCAAAATAATATAATAAAAATACGATTCAATTATAAGATAAAGGCAGAAATTGAAAAATACGGAAAAAATTTAATAGTTCACTGAATATTGCTATAAAAGATAACTTTGTTTCGAAAAACAACTAGTGTGTCTTGCTGGTTTATTCGTTGATGAGTCAATTATGAGCAAGATGAAAAACTAATTAACTTAAAAGATGAAAGATCAATAATTAACTTAAATATAAATTTTCATAATTTTTAACAATGCACTTTACAAATTTTCTACGCTACATTTACTGCGTAAGCATATTCAAATCCCACATTACAGAAGAAAATGTATTTTAAAATATAAAAACTATAACCTCAACATAAAGGCACTTATTTTCACTCATATTATAGAGCGAGGTTTAATGGTCCGCGAGTAAAAAGGTCCACCACCATTATCTCAAAAACTAGTAAACTTGACAACAAATTTGAAAGTAGAGAGAAGAAGATGTGTGACCAGCATTCGCACTAAATCGGGCGAATGGCTTTCAAAAATATATTTGAAACGGTCATATTGTCAATTTTGTAATGAAAGTTTTTTTTTCATTGTTAGTCTTCTTGTTCTTGGGGACGGAGTTCACGATACTTGAATATAATTTTTAAGTACACGTACCCTAATATCTCATATAAAACAATTTGATATCTTGTAACACTTAATCAAATATCAATTTTAATATTTGTTCCATTTTAGATACAATGATAAATCATGTATTCAAATTAAAAATCAATATTTAAACGATGCAAATTAACAAGCTCGTTGAATGAGTAAGCTTACTCTACTTCACTTAATTAAATCGACTTTTTCAAATAAAAAACATGCTGTTAGCTTTTGAATTAAAACTGCATACAACTAGTTAAAGTTAAACAGATAATTATCTTGCACTTCAGTTATCGAACCAATTATGGTCATCGATTATGAACTCCTTGATAATGCAAATCCGTTTCAGCCAACTACATTGTATGGCATACCGCATAATTGCTGAATTCGATAAAGGTTAAATTTTAATATCAGGAGGCAATTTATAGTACGGTGCATTGAACATTTTCACAATCTTAAAAATGAAATCATAATATGGTAGAATATTTTAAATTTTATGAAGAAACATTTCAATAATTATATTAAAACTATTCTTTAATATTATAACTCAAAACGATTAACATGTATACAATTCCTAATTGCATCAATATGTATCCGATATTTTGTGCCTTAATGTATAAATGTTTCAAACATTTAAATAACTAGTTGATATTGATATTTTGCCTTGAGGCAAGTTACATGAACTTACCCATATGTGTAAATAATCGACTTAATCAATAAAAAATAAATTAATTTATGAGTGATAAAAGTATTCAGAGTGGATTTATTGCACATAATTGAGAACGAACGATCACGTTAACTCAAAGTATTTTCTGAAAGCAAATTTTCACAAATTAATGATTTTTATAATTGAACCAGTTTCCGTAGGACTTCAATGGTTTATTTACTAAACCTTAGTATGTTCATTAAGACCAAGTACTCTATCGTTATACCAAGTAAATCGTCTAATTTTAATTTTAACAAACGTCAAAAAAACTACTCATTTTCTCAAACTTTTATGATTTTTTAAAATTAAACTACTTGTCGTAAGGGCGTAATATTTCAGTAAGTTCTATAAGACCATGATATATATCGCCCAAAAAGTTCCATAAAAATCGGCTTAATTTTTTTCTTCAACAGTTAATTACAAGAAAACGACTCGGTAGATATTCACCTAAAACTAATCAGTATCATTCCCAACTAATTTCTTTCAAACAGTTTTTGATTTTTTAAAATCGATTCGGTAGTATGAGCTTAAATGTCGACGGAAAGTTTACCACATTTTTCCAAATGACAAAGAAACGGTTTGGCAGATTGTCGCACAAAACTGACAAACGATAGTCCTCATCGAGATACATCGAATGGCTCTTAAATTTTTGAAATCGGTCTAGCGGTTTTTGAGAAAACGTCGATTTACGGCAAAAAATCTGTTCACATACACACACACACACTTTGGTCTCATTCGATTCGGAATGGCTTGAAAGGTCGATAAAACATAAAATTTGCGAATCGGATTTTTGGTGAAAACAAACTTCTCCTTCGGGAACTTAATTACTTTTAGCGTTCGTTTTTTTTGAATTATTTTTATATAATAGGGGAGACTGATTACGGTTGTTTCAGGGTACGGTAAGAGTCACGAAGATTTCCTGCTAACTTTGTTTAAAAAATTGTGTTTCGTTATATATTGTTATATTATATTCATAAGCTTTGTTTAAATGATTATGTTGTATTGAGTTACATATTTCTGACAATAAAAGTCGTTATGAACCATTTTGGTGTATATACTTATTGTTTTTAATCTATTTTTATGCTTGTCACAACCGTCCTTGGGGTGTGGGTGGTTGTGCCACTGGCCCTTTTTTGTATGATATAATTTTATGATAAATCCTCGTATTAAAGAACCGTATTTCCACGTAGACAAATGTTCAAATTACTATTTAATTCACCATTATAAATATGGTAAAATAATTTAACCATTTAGCTGGGAGAATTTTACTAAAATAACAAATTATTGCTGATCCAACGGTACGCTGTTTCCCTGGTTCAAAAATAAATGCAGAAATAAAGCAGTTTTCGGATTTTACCGAATAATCAGCATTATTAATATCGGAGTTGCATAATACTGCGTGCACAATAATCCGCAAACGGATTGCAAATTATGAAGCTTAAATATTATTTCCCTATATATTTTCACCTTCTCCAGCGCTATCTTAATTTATTCGAATTGGTGATAGTGAGAAAATAACATTGCACTATAAAAGCTTTTATCCTTATTCCCTATAATTTCATTTGAATTTTTGATAAGCCATAATGATTCACATTCGAACACATTGAATTCGTGTATTTTTAATATTAACAACAAATATATTATTACACAAAAAGTTTTTGTGTAATTTACGTATATTATTTTGGGAATATAATTCTGTCAAGAATTGATTTTAGCTATTTCGCGCTCAGAATACAAATTTATTTATAAAGTGGCATTAATTTGGCATTGGAGTTATATTCGGAAATAAATTTAATAATTGAATAATATTAGCTATTAAAAATATATAATAAAAGACTTTCAGCTAAATTAAAATTCTATTCGAAAATAAATTTAATTATTCCATAATATTGGCTATTAAAAATTTACCATTAAATATTATATAGGTTAAATTAAAATTAAATTGGGAAATAAATTTATTAAGTCAGTTATATTGGCGATCAAAAATTTTTATTGAAAGATTTAAATGAATAATAACACAGGTCCACAAAAAAGTTATCTGTATTGGGTGTACGACATATGTTTTTTAATGTTGAACACGAATCTAAAGTCAAAATTGTGAGCCAAATGGACAATCTAGTAATTCTTCTATATAATAATTAAAATATTTCAATTTCTGTCGTTCCTTTTTACTTTAAATGATTGAGTTTAAATGATCTGTTGAGTTTTTTTGTATAATTTAGCAGTAACTTGCAATCGAATACATGAAAATATGTTTAAAAATTACTGCAGTAATCTTACTAAAGAAAAAGCACTTAAAAAATTCTTACTTAATAGATTATTTAATGTAAAAAGGGCCAAGAAACGACAGAAATGATAAGATTTTAATTATAAATGAGAAGAATTACTAGATCGGATTTCTTGTTGCCTTTTTAGTTTTTTGCCGATTTTTTGCCATTTAACGCCCAATTTTGAGTTTAGCGGTTGTTTGTTCAGCGGCTAAAACTACATTGTGAAACATATGCCGCACACCCAAAACAGACAACATTTTTTGTGGACCTGTGTAATTAATAGTCATTTGTATTTTCCGTAATAGTAAAATATAAAATTAGGCAAAATGAATAAGTTTAAAGTCTGCTTTCTTCTAACCGAAAGCAATAATAGTGAATATTAAGAAAAAAGCAAGTATGTGAATATTAAGAGCAAAAACTTTAATGACAATCTCAAATAAATAAGTATTATAAAGTTCAGTAATATTTTTGCACATTCGAATAATTTCAAATGTTAATCCTTGATATTATATAAGTTTTGAGAAGTTATTAAAATAAATTATAAGATAATAATTTGATTATGCTACAGCTTTAAACTTTTATAACTTTGGTAATATTAGCCGATTTATCGTATTCTAATAATAGAAGTACACGCTCTTAGTTTTTTAAATTAATCTTAATTTGTTCAATATCCAATCAGACGATATCCACATCATGAAAATATAATAATGTCAAATATTTCAAATTTTATTTACATTTATGAATTACAATCTGTCGTTATAAACAACATTCAATAATTTTAATGGTTTATTAAATAAGGAAAAAAGGTCGAAAAGTCACCCAGTGGTGATCCGATTCGATGTTGGATATGTTTAGTTTATAGATGTAGTCATGATGTGAAAAAGCCTACGAGTAATTGTGCATATTATAGAATTACTAAAGGATATCAAAAAGGGGCCGTTTTCTTCTGAGCCGTTCGATGCCATGGTTTTTTACTAAATTTCTGGTCATGATGTTTGGATTGTTCTGTATTCTATCCTTGTATCTCAGACTGATTTTTTCAATTTCTTCCTTAACTGTGTTCATCTGTATAAACCAACCAATTTGAGACATACTTGGGTGCGTTTATAATTTCTTTCAGAATCTTGTTTTGAAATCTTTTAATTATGGCGATCTTGGATTTGCGAGCCGTTCCCCAAAGCTGTATTCCGTACGTCCAAATTGGTTCAAATAATTTCATAATAACAATTAATTGTTTGAATTCGTGAATATTGGACTAATATGTAAACAAGCTTAAATGAAATTTCTGTACATTTTTACATGTTCGTAAATCATATCTCGTGCTCGTCCAGGCTTTTAGGAACTCTGGAATTTATAAAAGTTCCAAAGTCAGGGCAACTAATTAAATGACAAATATATATATATATAATATATATATATATATATATATATATAAATATATATAAATCGTTTTATTTCTAGAATGCGTCTGAAGAATGCAACAAAAACACTTTGAAAGTGTGCAGCACTCCCGTGCCACAGAAAAGTTCCCTGTTCCAGAGTTCGACAAAAAACGGCGAAATTCAGGTAATTAAGATCATTTATCTTTCACTCATGAGTGAACATATAGCAATATAATATATATATATATATATATATATATATTATATATATATATATCTGTGTGTGAGTGTGTGTGTCATATGCGCCCGCGTGTATTATATATGGCAAGAATAAAGTAGTTTGTTCTTCCACTATTGCACAACATATCGAACATTTAATATCAAAATGTTTCGCAATGGTACCCCCTCTGGCAAGGTGGAAAACTTTTTCTTTTTCAATAATAATCACCAGATGACATGATATATTGTGATGCGACTTTTAAAAAAGTTCACAGGTGTCGTCGAAATAAACGAATTGATTTCAATTTATTGGAGAATGAAATGTCTTACCCAAAGGTAAAAGAGAAATGGCTATTATAACCTTTATACGAACCTGGTATTTTAAATTATGCAAAAAATATATGTTATAGGAAAGCTTTCCAATATATCAAATCATGTAGTAGGATTGGAAATATTTCACATAAATTGATATCTCAAAATGTATGTATTGATATCTCAAATGAAAATAATATATGCGGCTCGTTATAATCAGGGAAAAATCCTAAGTTGTAATTTTTACATCAAAATATATTTGATAGATGTTTATATGCTAGCCATTTATATTTCTCATAAAAAACAATTATATACTTTAAATAGTTTTTATATTATATAAATATAAACAACCAATCTCGATAGTTCAACGTAGATGCCTCCGAAAATAAAGTTTGATGAAAATAGTTTAAAAAAATTTTCCACTTTTTTTAACACCTTTGCATTTTGTGAATAGCTTGATAATCCATAAAAATCAACATGATAGTAATAGGCAAGAATTCGTAATAGGATTGAAATCATTTCATGTAGGTCAAAATGTATGATTA
>NW_020537266.1:0-17925 GCF_003426905.1 Ctenocephalides felis | reverse complement strand
AAAAAAATGGAAAACCGTTCATTATTTATATAAATCGATTTATGTTATTTTTTCTATTTCAAAATAATTTTTGCCGAAGAGTTTCTGTAATGGTTTTGAAATAACTCTTTGGCCAAAATTATATTAAAATATTGAAAATAATGTAAATCCAGAATATAAAAAAAAAATGGTTTTCAAACTTTTTTAATTATAATTCAATAAAAAAAATCAAATCAAAGCGCAAGTACATATACAGATATATGTATGTACATATGTATCTAATGTATATTGTATATATTTATACAATACAAAATTTTAAACAATATAAATAATTCCAACTGTAGAATTTAGGTATGATTTATGATATAAAATTCCATTTTTTATATTTTATTTGAATATACATTTTAATTTAAATATTGAATTGTTAAATGAAAATAGAAATAAGAACATATGAATATATACTGCATATGTTCTTATTTCTATTTCCATTTAATAATTCAATATTTACATTAAAATGTATATTCAAATAAATTAAAATTATTTATAATTAAATTTAATTTAAAAGGTATTTAATAAATTATACATATATATGTATAATTTTAATAAATACCTGTATAAATTTTATTAAATTTTATAACATTAAACTATGAGTGAGTATGTGTATAATAATAAAAATAATTTAATTGAAAATGGCTGATATATTTGACTACAAAGTCAATAATAATGAAAAAAAGATTAGATTAGAAAACTATTATTAACAACATTAAATTTATATCTGAACTTATGTTGGAATTATTTGCAATGACTTTTTATAATTATTTAATGTAGTTGTTATTAATTTTAATGTTGTAGTTCGTTCTTTCAGATTTTATACCAGTGCCAATAGTGTTATGTGCAGTGAATAATAACTTCGGAGGCTTATTGTGCATTAAACTTTTTTTAATATTAATTGTAACTTAGTTTATTTGATATAGTGTTAAAAGTAATTTTTATTTACCATTTTGCGTTATTTCGAGTACATGGTCCACACTTTTTTTTTTTTTTTTAATTTCGAAAAACGAACGAATCGTATTATGATGAAAATTGCGCGTTTGAAGCTACGTTCCTGCCGCCTACCCCCCACAGCAGGTCCAAGTAGTAGCGGGTTTCACATTTAAATTTATTATTAATTGAATAATTTTGTTTTGTATCTCTGAGTGTATGGACCCCTGCGTTGTTTTCCCAGAAGCACCGCAACCCATGCACATAATTTAACAATTAATATTATTTGTTTGCAATTATTATTAAATTTAATTTTTTAATTATTTCGCTAAGTGGCCATGGAAAAAATAATTTTTTTTTTAGATTTATAAAATTCTATTATAATGTTTTCAACTTACTTTGATTACTTTTCGTGTCGTAATGTAATGAACACAATTTCAAGAATTAACTTTACTTTTACTGGTCGCACAATGAGTCTCCTGGTGGAAGATGCTGAATTTATAAGTTGTTGAACTTGGCAATTTTCAGGCAGACATGGTAAGAAACTCTGAGCTATGTACACAAATCTTTTTGATAGAATTAAATAAAATTTTAATTTTAGGTTGAACACAGAAGTTACCAGAGGAATAGATCCTAAAACACTATTACTAAAACGGAAGAATGTTTACCAGGACGTTAGTGATTACCAAGTACAGAGGATAGAATGGACCCACTTTGCAACCAGGAGCGCACAAGACCAGAAGAACGTTTGTTATATTCAGATAAGTTTGTTACTTACTAAGATAGATCACTTTGCTAAGTAGGATGGACCACTTTACCACCACCAGGAGCACACGACCAGGAGAACGTTATGTTGATAAGTATCTTACTGCTAAGATAGATCATAAGATATTAGTTTTTTGCGATCATTTTCTATATTATTTTGTTATATTAAGATATGTATCTACTTGCATGCGACGATAGATCATAAGATATTAGTTTTTTTGCGATCATTTTCTATATTATTATTATATTATATACTATTATTATATTTATCGGGGCCCCATTTACGTTTTCATTCTTTATATTTGATTCGTGGACGGATTTATATACATATATAAATAAGATAAATTTTTGGGCAAAAAGTGTTAAATACAGTGCCAGACAGTGTTGTGTACAATGATATATCGTGATATATACAGTGCAAAACCTTAATATTTACAAATCAAGATCAAGATATAATTCAAGATCAAGATACATACAGTGAAACATCAACATCAGATCCATACGAGATGAAGATACATACAAGATTATTAGAACCAACCAGAAAATTGACTACAAAATTGGAGGACGTACACATGGATATATTATTAAGTTAAAATTAGGTTAGAATACATTAGGCTGGTAGTTTACTATTTTTTATTTTAAAAATGGGTGGGGAAGACGGCAAGGACCTTCCAGTTTGCATAGATTTCGCGTTTTCTCACAATATTTAAAATTAATTCATATAAACATTACTACAAACAACAATTTTATGACCTTTATAAATGCACTCCTCTATAAGCTTCATAGTGCTGGGAACCTATGAAGTTAAAGTATTTACATGGGGATCTTTAGTAGGGGGTACATCATGTAAATACTTTTTTTTTTTTCTTTTTTTTCTTTTTTTTCTCTTTTTTTTTCACTTCATTACAAATTACCTTAATTACAAAAGTACATTACAATTTTACCTTTAATTTCTAGCAGGTTCTTGCATCGTCTACGGTTTTTTTCCTAAAGAAGATCTTCATATACATTTAATCATCTCGCGGGGTATTTTTCATGTTACATTTGGGTCATTTAAGTTAGGCTTAAATTAGGTTTAGTTAATTAATTTAAGTTATTTTGTAAGTGGACTAGGGCTGTACTCAATTTGTACGGCGACACCACATTAAAAAAAGCGCGCCTGGCAACTATACCTCCTGGGTGGTGTGGAAAATAGTTGCATCTTAGCTATAAGTATAATGATTATCAATTTAATTATTTTATTAATTATATTTAATTACATATAAATGTGTAATGAAAAATGTAAATACGCTGATGTTAAATGTCCAAATATTCAATATAATAAAACTTTTAAATAATCTTTGTTTTTCAATCTGAAAATGTCCAATTTTAAGAACATCTATATTACGTTTTGAACAAGTGTATGGTTTGGATAATAATATTATCATATTATTATGGATCATAATATTATGTTCAATTGTATTTTTTCCATCATTTTTTTTTTATTTTGAATTTTATGTTACTAATATAGAACTGACCTGATTTTTAGTACTTGTAACATATGTTACTATTAGTAATAGGAATATTGTAATTGGACATAACATTATAATCCATAATAATATGATAATATTATTGATTTTGCAATATTTTGTCATAAATATTGGTTCGATACCATAACAATATCAGTATCCCAATTATTTAAATTGAAACTTATTCAAAAGTTAGTTTAATAATTTGCTTGCTTTCTTGTACTGAGATTAGTCCTAAGAAAAAGTATTTGCCATAGTAATCGGTATTATTATTTTTGGCATTTTGGCCAGTATTTCCAAAACAGTTGGACCTGTCTTGGCCAATAACTAATCAGCACGTCACGCTATCAATAGAAATCGAATTATTCAAATAAAATTTAATTTTAATAAGTTTAATAGATGAAACTTAATAATTTTCAAAAAATTTCGACATATAAAAAAAATTTTCTTTGAATTCAATTTTATCATTTTTCAAAAAATTTTAAAAGCTTTTTATAAAATGTAATTTTCAGTACGGAAAGTTTCAGTAACTTGCCGTAAGACACATAATTAATTTTTTTCGGGCGCTATGAGCTTGGAAGTGCACAAATTCGTCATCTTAAGAGGTCTCGAGATCTGAAGAACATATTTTCTTAAAGTTTCAACTCACTTACGAATCTTTATATTAGCCAAATTGCCAAATTTTGCATTGCATTTGCATAATGTTTTGTTAATTATATTTCTTGAAATTAAAAATGTTATTAAAAAAGTGATTTAATTATAATTTTCTTCTCACTATCCAAATTTTGCCGCCCTGGGCAGTAGCCCCGACTGCCCCTACTGTAAATCCAGCACTGTATATATATATTATAAGTATACTTATAAATCTTTTTTATCGTATTGAAGAGTTAAGACAAGGATATGATAAAAAATGAAAAAATAAACTTAAATAAAAACTGTTTTTAGCAAAAACAGAATGAATTTCAAGCAAACAATAAATTGCAAGATACAGAACAAATAAATGTATTACAATAAATAATAGTCAAGTCAATTTACAATCATCGATCTATACTCGTTCAACTAGGATTTTATTTTATGTTCAATATGAATTTTAGAGAATATAGTACTTATAGAATATAATTTGCTCCTACTTTTACATTCAAGCATTTTGCTAAAAATCTTAAAGATTTAATCTGTCTATCATAATATTATAATTATAATTATGCAAAATCTTTTATTACTGCCTTTCCAACTCCAATTTTAATATGGTCTATTAAATATTTAATAATATTAGAATTATTGCAAATACTTTGGTCCAGTAAAAGAAAATAATTTACATCAAATTTTTACATAGAAAAAATTAAATGTATTGATTACTTTCTATGGCGCTTCGATTCTCTAAAAAGATAATAAATTAATAATAGGATAATAAATAATTTATATTATCATAGATAAACAAGTATATTATATACTATTGATTATTAATTTTCTATTTTGCTTATTAGGACTGAAAAGGGATTGAAAAAATCCTTGAAAGGAGAAACTACTGATGAAGTCGACACTAAATGAAATGAAGCACTTATATAGGAAGACTAAAATTAGACTAACTATCAGAGGAAGAAGATAAGTTGATGTCAAGCACTTACACTTCAACTTACATCTTATATACATGGATCCCAAAGGTATAATTTAAATGATTGATTATAAATTTTCGATTAATAATATTCACATTGTTATCTTGCATCTAACAATATAGTTTATTATATTTTATATTAGTAATACTACAATTAAAAGTTTATTATTACAACTCAATGTCTTTCTATTATAGAAGACTCTAATTCAAGAATCCAGAGCAACATGTTCATCCACATACCTGCTTGCTATAGACCATCCTGACCTCGGAGCATCTTGAACCCTATAGTAGCAGACCACTTTCCAATGCAGACTTTTGGGATTTCTCTCAATTTCACACTGGCCCTATACCCACCTTTTCTTTATCTGATTTTTTACATAAACATCTGTTGATAAAGTCGATTTTAAAACAATATGTCGACAGATGAAATTATAATGTAAACCTCTTCGAGAAGAGAGTGAGATAAAGTAGACTGAATTTTAGTTATTATTTATATAGAATTTTATACCAGTGTAACATTTTTATACCAGTGTAACATTTTTTTGAGAGATTCTTTTATGAATTGTTAGAAACTGTTTAAAACAAAATTTAATACAATTTGTGATATTTAATATACAATTGCAACGTTGAGATTTAAATCATAATTCATTGTAAATAAATTATAATATATATAATATTATTTGTTATGTTCAAAAGTGGCATTATGTTTAGTAAAGTTTTATATGCAATTATAATTGTAAGTCAATTATTTTTGAAATTTATATTTAAGTAGATTGTGTATGATTGAACAGTGCTTAATAAGGATGATTTATGTGATAATTAGAAAACAAGTGTATCTATATAAGTAATTTTAGTTATAAATTTTCACTGTATTCCTATTTAATTATATTTAAGTTTGTACTTAAAATGATTCCTATTTATTGTATACATACCTACAAACTTTGTTAAGTGATTAATAATTACTTATATCAAAGCAATATTAAGTACATATTTGAAGAATGTAAATGATAAAAGATAGATATAATTTTGTAATTAGTCGATTACAATAACAAATGCACAGATAATGCTTGTTACGTGATTTATTTATTACTTTGTTAAGTGATTAATAATTATTTATATCAAAGCAATATTAAGTACATATTTGAAGAATGTAAATGATAAAAGATAGATATAATTTTGTAATTAGTCGATTACAATAACAAATGCACAGATAATGCATGCAATCAATTGTGATATAATTTATATTATAATTATTATATTATTATATTATTATAATATATATTATAATAGTATTATAATATATATCATAATATATTATATTATTATATTATTATATTATATTATTATAATAAGAAAAAAAGTTGATCCTTCAGATGTATTATAAATGTATAGGATATTATCTATTACTCTCATTAAATGCTAGAAGTCGTCCAGATGACTATGTATTTGTAATATTAAAAGTGATAATGACAGTGTAGACATGTAAAGACTAGTTTTAGTTATTGTTTTATAATGACTTTTATCAATTCAAATATTTTTTGTAAATGATCTTCATGGAATATTTCATGAACTGTTCGAAAACTGTTCACAACATATATAAGTGGATTATTGAGCTTTAGAGTTTAACTGGCAGTAATAAAATAAATTGTTAATATGGTAATAATAATATAATAAGACTGCCATTATGTTTTGGCAATTAAAATTGTACATGCATTTCTATTTATAATTTACTTAAATCTAAAATTTTAACTTAGGATGTGACTGTGTCTAACAGTTAAAATATACATATAGGACAAATTATATTAGTTTTAAAATTATATATTATTTGCAAGTTATTATATACAATAATGTAATCTTATTTTTGCCTATAAAGACAATAAAATTTTGTGAATTAATAAATTGAGTTTGTATTATTAAAATTAATTATTTAAATTATTACATGTGAATAAACTGTTCTGAATCCAATAAGATTCCTAGGCCACTACGGTGATTGCTTGCAGCGCCTCTATGCAAAATTGTTCCCAGTTCGTGAGGAACTAAAGTCAAACATTCGACAGTTCTTGCGTAAAAAGGAATCCAATAAGATTCCTAAGTTTTTTTCGACGATTGCATGCAGCGCCTCTATGCTAAACTGTTCCTAATTCGTGAGGAACTACTGGGTTCATATAAAACTAAATCCGTCGATTCTCATTGGATTCTACCCATGGATTTTTACCAAAACACATAAACGACGAGTGAAGAATGGTATGGAAATTGAGTATATAAATTTATATATTGATTTATACATAATTATATGTGTTCTTGCTGCTTTAGTTTAAATGGAAACAGGATATATAAATGTATATATTGATTTACACTTCATTAGATGTGTATATTCAAAACTGGGACCATAATTATACTCGTATATCTAGTCGCGTATGAAGCGATATATAAATGTATATATTGATATTTCTCCTGAACCGGGACCATGATTATATATCTAGTGGCGTATAAAGCGATATCTAAATGTATATATTGATATTTCTCCTAAGCCGGGACCATGATCATATATCTAGTGGCGTATAAAGCGATATATAAATGCATATATTGATATTTCTTCTAAGGTGGGACCATAATTATATATCTAATAGCGTATAAAGCGATATATAAATGTATATATTGATATTTCTCCTAAGCCGGGACCATAATTATATATAATTTCGTATAAAGGAATCCACTAAGATTCCTATGTCCTTAAGGCGATTGCATGCAGCGCCTCTATGCAAAAATGTTCCCAATTCGTGAGGAACTACGTAGCGACATCATATAAATATAAATGCGTATAAAGAATCCAATAAGAATCCACTAAGATTCCTATGTTTCTTAGGAGATTGCATGCAGCGCCTCTATGTCAAATCGTTCCTAATTTGTGAGGAACTACGTAGTGACTACCGGGTTCATATGGTTCTGTGTTAGATGGCGCCACCAAAGCACTGTCAAACGTTTGACAGTTCTTTGACAAAAAGTAAATTTAAATTAATTTATACATTATTAGATGTGTACATTTATAAACAAATATGTAGTTTTATTTTTTATTTATACTTAATTCCATGTGTACATTTATAAACAAATATGCAGTTTTATCAAAAATCATCATGTATTATATGAAAGAAAAGAAAGAAATCAAAAATATCCAGTACAAAGTGGTACAAAAGCAAGTACAAATTGATTATAATTATATTTCAAATGAAATCATGTAGTTATATTATATTTTTTATGTTAATTTCTATATTTATGTGTTTTTCTTAAACTAAGCTTTTGTTTGGTTTATTATAAAATTTAGATTATCTATTGAAAATGTATATTATCTGTAGATATTATTTTGTTACAAATTGTATATTCTTATTGCAGGTTATAACTTATAAAAAAAAACAAGGAACATAAACAATTTAACTCAAATATGATATACTGATGAATTATGTAATGGTTTTCTATATCCTTCTATTTAAATTCTAAACAAAACAACAAGGATGGTGAATAAAGATCACAGCATCGTGTAAGTTTTGTTGCATGTAAGATTTATTTTATTCAAGTGAAAACTGAAATATCCAACTGCGATTTATATTTTCCAATGAATCAACCAACTCACTCTAGTATATTAAACTTCAGTTTTAATCACATTACTATTGGTTGAATAACTTTGCAAATAATAAGGAATTCTTATAGTTTATTCTACAAAACCAATTTTGTACAAAAGCACTTTTCACTCACGAGTATCTAACAAAATGTCAAATATATGAATTAGTATAGTTACGCAGAATTCAAAAACAAACTGTAAATGATACAGAAAACAATTCAGGAGATGAATAAATTGAATGGTTTACTATACGTGATTCTAGATAAATTCCTTATTGAATCAGCCTTATTCTTACAATTATTTCCTAGGTGTACAAAAACAATTCTTAATTATCAATGAATTGATAATTGATGTTGATGTACTTTAAATAATAAATTTGCTTTCTACTATTAGAATACTAGAAACAACTACTAATTCTAAATATTCGATTAATAGCCATTAACATTGTGTAAATTTAATATGAACATTTAATTATTGTTGCTAGTGATACTACATTTAATTATTTATGATTACAACTTAATTTTGTCCATTATAGGAGATCCTGAGAATTCACAGCAACATGCCTATTCAGATTTCCTGAGTCCTGAGTATCTTCTGAGTTGTGAATCTTACAATGAACAGCCTCCAACACAGACTTTCCGCTAACTGGATCTCTCACAGTTTCCACAGGCCTCAATGACACCTTTTTCTCTGCCTAGTTCATTTGCGCAAACATCTATTGATACAGTTGATTTGAAATAGTCTGTCTACTGCTTGCAGAGGCAACAAACTATGAAAAAGTACGAAGAATATTAAATATGTGAACATGAATGTTATAATAATGATGTACAAAGTGAGTTGGAACAAACAGAGGATCCTTTGTTCCTTAGAGAAGAAGTGAGACGACAGTGAAACAATATTCTGTACAACTTATGATTTTCAATTCAATTATTATATTGACATTGTTAAGATAAAAAAGTGCCATTATGTTCTGGCAAAGTGTAGACACCATTCTAATTGTACCTTAATTATTTATAAATTTAAACTTTGAACATGTATGATCAAACACATAAGCTTAGTATTTTAAGATAATTAAAAAACAAATGTATATATATATATACATATATATATATATATATATATATATATATATATATATAATTTTAGTTATAAATTGTTACTTTTCTTGTTAGACTTACCTTCTCAGTATTTAACTAAAAGATCCATAATTGATTTATATTACATACTTTCAAAATTTGCTATTGTTTCGGAAATAATTCTATGAAAACAAGAAAAAATGTATTTAAATTCCTAATTTAAAAGTTAAGTGCATCTTTAAAGAATGTATATGATGGTAATAATAATATTATGTATTTAATAGATATTTAACAATTGCACTGTTAGTGCAATTGTTAAATATGTATATGATGGTAATAATAATATTATGTATTTAATAGATATTTAACAATTGCACTGTTAGTGCAAACGACTGTGATGTAATAATAAAAAAATTTAATTGTCATAGGGATCGTTCAAGTGTTACGTAAGCAGATTTAGTACAATTATTTACCTCTCCATCCCCCTTTGGCAGCAAAAGTAAGCAAAGCTGTCACCAAAATGTCACCCAAAGTAAGCAAATCAATACCCCTCACCCCCCTATAGTGCTTACGTAATACTTGAACGGCCCCATATGTAACTAATATTGAATATAGTTTATAAAAATTATATATTTTAAAGTTATATATTATAAAGTTATATTAGTTGTTAATTATATTAATAATATTTTGAAATTATATAAATAAATGTATAAAAATTTAATTTAATTCTTTTATTTTAAAATATATATGCATTTTAATGAACTTTTCAGGTTGCTTTTGGCAAACAATATTAATAGCCATATACAAATATTATTTTTAATCAATTTTAAACATATAATTACAATCATGGATTGTGACATGTCATTTTTACTGATTTATAAACATTCATTTTTTTGTTTTACTATATTTAATATTCAAAATAATTAAATCTAACATTTTAGAAGACGGCCCTGCGCAATACTAGCGTTATTTCATTTTCGGATTTGTGACTGTTACCCTGGTAGTATGGATCGATTTCAGTACGAAAAATGTTCGGCAAAATTAATTTTATCGTCACAATCGCTTTATTCTGCCAGGGGAACAGTCACAATTTTTGAATTTGACATCGCGCTAAGATAGCACAGGGCCGTCTGCTGAAATGTTAGGGGTAAATATTTTGAATATTTATTTTAATTAAAAATGGAATTTGTTATTTAGGTATATTTTAATTAGTTTTGGCATTCGGAATATTATTTTAACATTAATATTATTGTGTAAACATCGAAAATTATAAAAATATACAATAATTACAAAGTTCGTGAGCTGTGGTTGGACTTTTTGTCGATGTTTTCTTAGAAACTGCTGTACCGATTATAATGTTTTTTATAATTAGCAGAAGAGTGCTACATTTTTTGTCCGCGTTTTGGCTAGAATTTGCCGGGCAATTTTGTAGTAATACATTTTTTTTGTTATTATTTGTTAAATAATACAAAACAAAATTTATTTTGTTATTAGTTAGTTATAATCTTAAAAATAATACATATATCGGTAATAATATAATAAGTGCAATTATCACAATAATGCCGACTTTTTAAAATAATTTACATATTTATTTAAAATATTTAAAGTTGTTTGAAATGCGGTCCTGATTTCTTAGTAAATTCGTCCTGCTTTTTGATTGGTTGGCTCCGTTTTGAATAATATGAATGCATTCAATTCCAATATTATCAAGGAATATGACATTTCTGCGAGCCTAATACAATTTGACAGCTGTTAAAACATGTGGGACATTTATTGTATGACCGTCAATGTGAATGCATCGCTAGATTAAATTATTAAAGTTTGTGTTGGAGTTGTGTGTTTTAATTATTTCTAATGTCGCATCATTTACAGTGCCAGTTTATAAGAAAAAAAAGGAGAAACATATTTAATATAAAAAAATAGAACTGCCTAAAGCGGATATTTTATATTGATGGTTAATTCTTTAGGAACATACCGCTTCAAAGGCAGTCACATGCTGCAGAAATGCAGCACAGGAGTCCAATTTTTAAGGAAGAAATAACATATATTTTTTGAAAACATTATTTATATATTCATGTGAAGCAAAAATCTTCTCAATTTCAAAATGATTCAAGCATAAAGTGGTTAAATTAAGAGATGATCTTATCCTGACAGTAAGTGACATAAAAACTTTTAATATGTCTTCTGTGAATATTATAATTAATTAACTATTATTTAATTTTCAAGACAGAGATCTATCTTAAAATAATTATCATAAAGCAGCTGCATAAAATTTGGCTAATGGTGCTGACTTCTTTGAATTATCGAATTCTACAGTATTAAACTTAATACAATTCATGATACGAGTTTACCAAAATGCCAAAATTACAAATGGAGTGAATGTGAAGTAAGTTTTAATAGACAAAAAAATTAATTTAATAATTATTAAATTCTATATGAACTAAATAATACTTCAGTAAATAGCAACTATGGAAAAATAAATATATCTTATGAATAACAGCTGTATTGTTAGGCCAACTTGTGACTTGTTAATTAATTATTCTCAGGGGTGATATAGCTTTATTATAATATCATTCCAAATAAACACCTTGGTCGATGAAAAACATCTTTTAATAATAATGATATGTGATGTATCTGTTTATCTGGAAATGCAAAATAAGAATATTGGAATAGAAGATTATTAGCATCGAGTAAGTTTTACAACATTATGTTGTGCTCTTGAGTGTGCAAATACAATTATACGCCTGGTACTTATAAGTTAATAAAAGCCTTTATTTATTTTGTTACACTTGAAAAACATAATTAGGCCGTTATGATTTTTACTGTGCATTTACCAATTCACATTTTGACAAAAACACAGATGTTTTGATGATTAATTTTAATTGATCAAGTAAAAGATCAATGAAGGGTTATTGGCTTATCAAACTGTGCGGTTTGAATTATATAAACCACCATGTGATTCATTTTAGATGAATCATATTTACTTCACGAGCATTTTCTTGTAGAAAAGTACTTTTCACTTACAAAAACTCAACGAAATAACAGTTATGATATGCGGGACATAAAAGCAAACTATAGATGATACAGAATTTTATCAGAATAAAGATGAATCATTTGATTTCTCGAAGAACTTGCATAAGTTCTTTATAGAATGGGTTTTTTACTTACAACTCTTTTGTTTAACAACAATTCAAGATATAATCTTACCAAAAGTTTGAATTTGTTTCTTTTAGTTTATTAATATAGCAATAAATAAAAGAAAAAATTACTTATTTTTAAATACAGTAATAAATAAATATAATGGACATCGATAATATATTTATGCTCACATACAAACATACATATGCACAAATTTAGTTCATACATTTTATCATCTGTTGCATTTACAGTAAATAATTATTTAATAAAAATACAAAACCTATTCAATTATATTTTAATGAATTTATTTAACAAATCAAATATATATTAATTAGGAATTGAACTTTGTATGAAGGCATTTGAGAAATCATAACTTAACTTTCATCGATACTGCAAAAAGCATGTTTCTTAAAGATATCATTAAGTAATATGTAATATTTCTTATTTTCTAGTTTTCAATTACTTGAAGAGAGTTTATTAAAAAGTTAAGTTCCTAGTTCGTGTAAAGTATTGAAGGAATTAGAAAATTTTAGTGTAGAGCCCATTTGAAAGTTTATCTGTTGTAGCAATAATCGGGATTAAGATTTGAACCCAAATCATATTACTTGAAATTAATAAACAAATCATTTAAAGTAATTAATACAAAAATGCAAAAAGTGTTAAGATTTTTTATTTATGGAAAAAAGTCGACAAGAGCTTTATTTAAATCTATGTATTTTTAACTTTCCTAATTAAGGAGAATTTTACGTTTTTGCCAGAAAATCCGACTTGATCATTTTATGTTCTTTCGACGTTTTAAGCCATTCTGATTTGAATGATACCAAATTTAGAAAAGTATATTTATTGTGTGTATGTGATTCGTAAAATTTTTCGTCCACGTTTAAGTTCAAATTCTTAAATCAATAAAAATTCAAAGACTGTTCAAAAGAGGTAATCGCGTTGATTTAGTTTTTCGTAGAGATAGGCAGGACCGTTTCTTCAAAATTAAATGTTTAAACAGTTCTTTGATGACTTTGATGAAACTTTGTATAACGACAGATTTCCTAGTATGAAATAACATACAAAAATATTATAAGCCTATGATAAGCGGTTGATAAAAATGTATCAAAGTTTATAACTTCGTTGCTAGCTTGAGCGATTCTAATAAGAATCTTTGCTGAAGCTTATGTACGGTCTTTGGTGTTTCGTAGGTAGCTACTGATTGCAGTTGACGTCTTACAGATGACGTTAAATGTTTCAAACACATTAAATTAATATACAATTACATGTATTATAAGTATGTTTGAAAGACATCAGTTGGAAATCTCGTATTGATTATTTTTCAGTGAAAGCGAAAATTTTATTTTTGAATTACCAGTTGAACATTTTACACAAATAGCTGAATCTCAATTTCTATTAAGTTGATTAAGGCAAAATTCTACTTACAACCAGTTCATCAGTTCATTATTTCGAAGTACAAGTCCATGTGGTCCATTATTAAGGCGAACGTCGCCGCAGCAAAATTGCAGCTGACATCGTAATAAATGCTGCTCTCAATTTTAACATATACTGAGCAGTATTTAGCGGTTGTTAACAAGAGCAAAACTGAATTCATTTAGTGCTTTAACATACTGACTTAATTACACTTTAGGTGGAAACTTACATGCTGTAATTGATAGTGCACTTTAGTTAAATTTTATTAGAGGGAAAAACGAAGTAATGATAATATATACTCTGCAACTTATTTCTTCGGTAAAGACGAGATCTTTTAAGTACAAAAACGAAGTACAAGCTTTTCGTTGAACAATTAAAGAACAATCAGGAATAAATTAATTGGGAGAAACAAACTACGAATGTAAAATTTTTAATAACTTGACAATATCTTGCTGCTTTTATTATGAGATTCACATTTTGATCGTATTTATGCAAAATCATAAATCTTTAATAAGCTCTTATAAATATCCTACTTAAATATTATCTCATAGCCGGGTATTAGCATGTTCATTAATGTGAAGAGCACTTCATAAATCTTAATAAGTCTATCTTTCTATAATATAAGTAACTATCGATTTTGCTAATTCCTTCTTATATGTAAGAAAAGTTTATAATGCTCAAGTTTAATCTTATTATAATGATAGAAAATGCTTTTATGCATGTAAACTTGCGATTTTTCATTACTATATTAATCTCTCTAAGTACTTTGTTGCACTTTGTTTAAATAGTTTAATGGATTGTAGAATGTATAATGAAAATGCATATTATTATTTCACAGTAATGTTTTCTGTGCTGGATTATGAGAATCAACATGGTTTTCTAATATTTAGAATAATATTGTAATTATTTATATTAAAAAAGTGGGTTTCTAAGAATTTATTATTGAGTTCAAAACTGCATTGAAATATTTTTTGTATAATTGAAAATGAACTATTGCAATAATAGATTTGAGAAATTGCTTTACATTTTCTGATCTATAATTGGGTTTAAAACTATACATGAATTAATTACACATAAATATATTTTTCATACTATGAGATAAATTTTATCTCACAAATAGCAAATTCATTACTCATTTCCTGGGCTCTATTTTTTATGCAACAACATTTAAAATGAAAAGAAGCATAAATAGTAATTTGTAAAGTAATTTAAGTATATAGTTTGCTAACTGCATATTTAGAATTATTTATGAATATTTTTTGCATAAACTTTTTAACAACAAATTCAGTTGATTGAATTTTAATGCAATGGTTAATGTTTTTATTAAACAGTAATGTTTTATATTTTGTAAGCAAAAACGTATAATATCACTAATTTTAATCAAATCTATATGTTTTCATTAAATGTATCTGAATATTATTTGTAATGTCAAGTTTGTGCGCTCTTTATGAAGTGAATGTCGTTATTTCAGTTACATGAATAAATTTATTCTTATAATAACTGTTGTAATAAGCATGATCAATCAACAATTATAGCAAGAACATATGTACAAATTTATATTGGAAATATCCAACAAAAATAATTTTTATTTATTATTCGCCAATTTAAAAAAAAATCTAATGTTATTACCAGTGATATGTTCGGAGGCCCTGTTATATTCCTGGAATGAAATGAAATCATATCACTAAGCACAAATATATTAGATATTCAAAAATAAACGTGTGTAATTAATTTTTATAAACAAAAAGGTAAAATTTTTTGAAATTATAAACTACTTTTTCATTAGCGGCCATTTTAAACGAGAGTAAAGCAACTGACGTCTAATGTGCTATTATTTTGTTGGTAGCGCTGACAATCAGAACCATATGAAGTTGTAGTTATTGGCCTCCGAGTTGTCAATGTCAGACTACTGTCAAATTATAGTACTTACAAAATGTATTTATTATATTAACTAAAAATATTAATTTAGGGCAATTGTTTGCTACATCAGCTTAATGTAGTATTTTAAGTAATTCTAATTTGATAATTCAGTAACTTAATAATTAAGGATAAGAATCACATGTGATATTAAATCAGTGGTACAGTCAGAAAATTTTGCATTGATTTTATTTAGTTTTGATATAAAGAATTTGGATTAAAAACCAATGCCGCACTTGGCATTTGTGATAAATAATTACAAGACGAATTTATTTTTAAATAAATTAATATTTTAAGGTAAGTCATTTACATTATTTCTTTCATTTATCATATTTATATAGATACACTTAAAATTTGTGCTTTGTTATTTTAAAGTGTAATGTTTAAGTAGATATTTGATTTAAGTTTAGTATCATTTTTATATAAATTTATATCTATAATATGTAAATATCATCATTTTCATAGAAGGTCCCTCATTCACCTTATGTTTCTTTGTGACTCATGTCCACTTCATGTTAGAATCATTTCATTCTGTATATAAAAGTATATAATTTGAATTAATAGTTTATATATGGTTATGTACATAAGATTGTCATTTATTTCTATCTTGTCTCATTTGACTTCTTTTAAAAATTATAGAAAATGATAGGAATACATAAGAAAGAGTTAAACTTTTGTGATGAATTATTGCTCATCGTGAACATTTAAATATGAATTTAAAGTTACTGGGCTACTTTATAATATTGTGTATTCCTAATACATTTCTGCAGAATTTTAGGCACATTCACAATATAGTGATTCATGATCACTAAAGTATACAAATATAATATTGAAATATAACCCGATGACTTTCAATTACAATCAACACACAGACTTTATTAGAAAAAAATCTAATGAAAGGACGTGCAATAAATATAAAACCTTAATAAAGGAATAATGTACAAAAATATAAGTAATTCCTATATAAGATTTCAGTACCATTACTGATTCCTTTATACATTTTGAAAAATTCTAAGATATCACATATCTTTCGATTATATGTGTTGGAAAATACTGAAAAATTAAATACATTATCTAGCATAAATGAATTCTGAAAATAATACACTTGGATATTTATTGATTTCGATACACTATATAATAAAATCTTTGATGCTATACTCGAAGCGATATTGTTTAACGATTAAATAGATTTGTTATTGACCAGATAATTTACAACTGTCCTTAATGAACATCTATCAAATATAACAAAGAAATATACTATGTATATAAATGAAAATGAATAGAAATTACCAGTATTACTTGAACTTCAAATAAATTATTAAGTAAGAGTAAGAATAAATTTCTATATGAAAAATAGAAAATAGGTTTAAGATTAATTTCTATTCGTAGCAGAATTTTCGTGGATGTCTTCTTTAAGTCGTTTTAGATGGTATTTTTACAGCTGTTAAGGACTTTTAGCAAATTTGATAATTTACAATTGTTTGTTGGACGAAAGTCATTGTTTTAAATTAATGCCATGTTGAAAAATCAACTCAACAGTTAATTTTAAAAACACGATAATCTATTGATTGTAATATAAAATTATAAGGTATTCTTTCAATTAACGAAATAAAGATTGATTAAGAAAATTGTTCCAATAAAATATAAATGTTGGCTTAGATCGAGTGGTGATTTTCTATTGTAGACTTCTGTTAATAGAGAATTGGATGACTGCTAGGAAATTTTGATGACTGTTAAGTTTGTCTCTGATTTTTTGTTGATTTGATAGATAAATTACAATATGATTACATTACAAACTGATCTTTTGGGCTTAGATCGAGTATTGGCTAGGATTTTTTTTTTAGATAATTAACAGAAAGGTATTTGGAATGGGAAGTCGTCTTTCTAATGTTAACCTTGTTTTATTTTATAATCTTGCAT
>NW_020537265.1:0-24838 GCF_003426905.1 Ctenocephalides felis | reverse complement strand
TCCTCTTTTAGGAGATTTGAAAGATTATTACAAAATAAACAATAATAAGTCGTCCGACTTGCTCGTAGTAAAGACACTACCGGAAAGGAACAATATTATAAATATATCATTGTCACAAAAACTGATCTGTTGCCAGTATTTTAAAAACATTCTAATTATCTAAAAATAAAACTTTTGTCATCGTTATCCAATCTATATTATAATCAATTTTTTTTTAACTAGCACTGCAATCCTCTCAACTATGCTTGTTATGTTGTGATATAAAGATTCTAAATTGTTATTCCAGAAAATTATAATATCTTCAATTGCATAATGTTATGGAAATCTTAAACGAGTACAATTACATAAAATTGAAAGTGTTGGTAGGCAATTGCAAAACGTTGGGTTGGAAGTAGAGCAGTTACCATACAGATATGACACTGAAACAATGCCTGAACCATTATCAAATAACTCTTCATTATAAGTAATCCTCCGCAAGCATTTAGTGTAATTTTTGACACAGGTTCATCAAACCTATGGATTCCTTCCAAACAGTGCCCAGACGCAAATGTTGCTTGCTTCGTGCATAACAAATATGACAGCACAAAGTCATCCACATACATTAAAAACGGTACAAAGTGAACTATTGATTAGTAACCGGGCGATGTTACTGGCTGTTTATCTACTGACACAGTGAATAGGTGTCCAAGGCATTGTCAAGAGAACGTTTACTGAAGCCATGGTTGAAACAGGATTAGCATTTGCTATCGCAAAATTTCAAGGTATTCTCAGATTGAGTTCTAGTCCCTTTTTCACCGATAGTGTAGTACCAGTGTTCTACAACATGTTTCATCAATGATTGATTGAATATCCGGATCCGCCAGCATTTAAATAGATCTCTTCCAAACAGCGCTCAGTCGTAGATTTGGCTTGTTTAGTGCATAGAAAATATAAATGTACAAAATCTATTCGTCAAAATTTGTTGCCGCAAATTTGACGGGATCTTGAAATTGAGCGAAGTTCACTTTCCATCCATAATATAGTGGCTGTGTTCTAAAATATGTGTCAAGAATTACTTGAAAAACCCGTCTTTTCCTTTTATCTCAACCGCGATTCATCTCTACCGTACTGTTTTCAGCGAAAACAGATAATACATTGTATTTTAATTTGAAACTTGTAATTTTTGTTAAGTAATAAAATACTTTTAACTATGCATGATTTGGTTTCATTAATGACATATAAAAATTATATTCTCAAATAAGTTCAGTATTTTTTTATTTTATTGATATGTCTTTGTTGTCTTCTACTATTATTTACGTTGCGTACTTGTTGCTTGTTCAAAAACGTTTCATAGGCTGCCTAGAATAGAGTTGCCAGTGCGGGATGTCCTGTAGCTTCAGTTTTATAGGAATATGTACGCAACACTACTTATCCTCGGAACTTTTGAAATGCTTTCCAATTTAATTTCATCAAATACTTTTAACCCCTTTCAAATAGTGTTATGTGAGTCCATCCGAGAGCTTTCAGATGTCCGCGGACCATGCAAGCGGTGTCGTCTGCCGAATATATGACAAATATGCTGCTTATTGAAGAATCAATTTCAATTCTTAAAGTTAGAGGAAAAAATTAATTAGAGAATTGAGAGGAGTCATTAAATAAATTAAATTTCCCAAGGAACAAATGTAAGCAAATATTCTTATGATAACCTCTTCAATGTACAGTTTCAAAACAGTGAAAAGTCTAAGTAAAAATCAATAAAACCTTAGTTGAATTTATCAATACCTTCAGTCGATATTATTACGTATTACGCACAAGGCATTTGAATAGGCTGGATCGAGACACGATCAGTGACAAATTATAAACGATTCGTATGTATTTTCGTCGTTGTTTCGCTTCGATGGATGCATTATGCATTAGCGATCGACAATTTCCTTCAGAGTCTTGTTGTTTTGATTTCGCAAAAACGATATCGTTTTCTCTAACGGCGCCGTTATTAGCATATTGGAAACTGAAGGGGGTCGCTTACGGTTTCGTAATTCAAATTACTTTGACACAGGGCTAGCACCAACTGCGATAGTAGATATTGTTGTAACAGTATTACTAATATTAAAAATAATAGAAAAAATATTTGTTAATTTTATGGATTACGATATAAAAATTAACTAGTTGGTATTGGTATTTTACCTTGAGGCAAGTTACATGAGCTTCCCGACTTAATTAAGAAACTAGCTGTAAGTGGAATTCTGTCTTAAGGCAATTAGGGCATCGTGCCTTAAGGCAAATTGCTGGAACTTCCCGTACCAAAAATTATTATTTTTTCAAAAACGATTAACATTTTTGAAAAAAATTTACTTTGCAAAAATAAGATTTTTGAGAAACTATAAATTGGACAAAGAATTACTTTTTCTTGAAAAAAAAATTTTTACAAAAAAAAAAAATTCTAAAAAAAATTAAAAAATTTTTTTTTTTTTAAAAAAAAAATGTTTTTTTTATTTTGACATATTTTGGAAGATCTGAACTTTTTTTCAAAGCAATCGTACTGCCGCAACTGCATAGAAACAAAATATAAAGCGCGTAAGCGCCGCGTCGCTGTCTAACGGATAAACATTGGTACGGAACCCATAGGAATGTAAACAAAATTCATACTTATTGTTAAAATCTCTATAAAATATCTGATAATTTGATGTGCATATGTCTAATGATCATTTTTGACCGCGAAATGGCATTTTTTTTTACTTTTTTCGTTAGATCTCCGAAACCGCTAGACCTGCCTTCATGAAAATTTGATCAATAATTCACCTTGTCAATACAAGTAAAATGTTTTTTGAATTATTAAAATCGGACGCTCCGTTCTCTTAAAAACTAAGTTACCGTTTTCGGCACTTTTTGCCCCGTATCTTCGGAACGGCTAGACCTGCCTTCGCCAAAAACTAATCAGCACGTCTCCTTATCAATACGAATCGAATGCTTTTTGAATTATTCAAATCGGTTGATCCGTGTTCCCGAAATCGTCGACGAAAATTTGTATCCGCACATACATACACACACATACATACATACACACACACATACACACACACACACACACACACACACACACACACACATACATCCATTTTTTCTAAGGTATGCCAAAATGTTCAGAAACCTCTGAAACGTAAAGATATATAAAAATTTTCATTTTCGATTTTTTTGCGATTACTATAACTTACCCTACGGGAAGTTAAAAATAATTTGAGTGATTAAAAGTGTTCCGAGTGGATTTATTGCACATAATTGAAAACGAGAGAACACGTATTTTCTAAACGAAAATTTCCAAAAATCAATATTTTTCAATAATTGAACCAGTAGGACTTTAATGGTTTAGTATGTTCATTAAGACCAAGTACTCGATCGTTATACCAAGTAAATAATTAATTATTTATATATTAATATTTCCAATTAACTATTAATAATTCCAATTTTAACAAACGTAAAAAATCTACTTAATTTCTTAAACTTTGATGAATTTTAAAATTGAACTACTTATCGTAAGGCCCTAATTCAGTAAGTTCTATAAGACCATGATATGTATCGCCAAAAAAAGTTTCATAAAAATCGGCTTCAATTTTTTTTCAACAGTTAATTACAAGAAAACGCATCGGTGGATTTTCACTTAAAACTAATCAGTATCATTTCCAACTAATATCTTTCGAACAGTTTTTGATATTTATAAATTGATTCAGTAGTATGAGCTTAAACGTGGACAAAAAGTTTAACACTTTTTTCCAAATTACAAAGAAACGGCTTGGCAGATCGTCGCACAAAACGATAACCCTCATCGACATACATCAAATGGCTTTTAAATTTCGTTTTTGAGCAAACGTCGATGAAAGGTCTTTGACAAACGCCAAAAAAACGAAACTACTTTTTGCAAACTTTGACGAATTTTTAAAATTAAACGACTTGTCGTAGAGCCGTATTATTTTAGTATGATCTGTAAGACTATATGGTATCTACCGTCAAAAATGCTATTTACAAAGAAACGGATTGGCTGATCGTCGCGCAAAATTGATAAACGCCAGTCCTCATCGAAGTATGTATATTGAATGGCTTTTAAATTCTTAAAATCGACCCCAGCCGTTTATCAGAAAACGTCGATTTATGGCAAAAAAACTGTTCACACACATACACGCACATACTTTTTCCAAATTTGGTCTCATTCGATTCAGAATGGCTTAAAACGTCAAGAAAACATAAAATTAGCGAATCAGATTTTTTGATGAAAACATAAACTTCTTCGAAAAGTTAAAAAAATCTATGATGCAGAACTTAAAATATAATGGGAAATTAAAAGTATGCAAAATATATAAAAAGTAGAGAAGTACCTACTCGAAAATTTCCTAATTTTTTTCGTCTTTTAACAACCTGATTCGAATCAGATTTTACTTGATTCGAATCAACTCGTATCAAACTGAAAAATATTTTCTATGACGGCATTCGATTGGGCAAATCACTAACAAAAAGTTTACTCGTGAACTAGTTGTTGGAGCTATGGGAATTAGAGGTTTCAGATTCGATACCATTTCGGACATTCTGATATCAAGCAGTTGTGAGATCTGTTTTTACTTGGAAACATATATAGCAGTACGTTCACGAGTAAAAATAGCATTGCTGTATCGATTAAAAAATTCACCAGTATTATAAAAATTTTAATGATAAATTCATCACAGAGATAGGACAACTATTTGGGTTTTCATGCATAGAATGAATATCTGCAATTAACAGTGCCTACTGAAAAGCCAATAAAATGAAATAAAACATACTGATAATATTTGTTCATATACAGATGCTTGTCCACGTACTTCATGGTCAAAAATGATATGGACTTTGCCAATTAATACTGTCATCTCATGCATATATCTTCCCATGATTAAATGTTTGATTTTTGCTTATACTTTCGTACTTACTTATTTCTGTATGCATGTACTTACTTCACATCAGATGTAGTAAAATATCTTGAAATACATTTTGATCGGCGACTCACCTGGAAATATCACATCACTACAAAAATTAAGTCTATAAAACCTAGAGTTAGGGAACTGTATTACCTTATAGGACATAATTCAAAATTAACACCTAAATATAAAATCCTAGTTTACAAAACAATAACTCCTATTTAGTCATATGGGATATAGCTTTGGAGATGCTCTAGCAAGTCAAATGTAGCATTGGTACAGAAAACACAACCCAAAATACTTGGAAATACGATGATCTCAATGTGCTATACATTGAAGACTTTTTAAAAACAAGATTGACCAATTCAACAAGTATTCAAATCCAAAAGCCAACTTAACGACAGTTATTTCCAATAATCCAATCGTAGAGCTATCACTTCAGAAGTAAAAAGTTTGAAAACCTTTGCTCCAAAGTGTCATTGATTTGAGAACTAGTTACGAATTAGACAAACAGGATAAATATATAAAATGATTGATGACATTATCGAGCTCAACTTGCTTAAGAATAATTTTATCAACATTATGGTATCATAAACGAGTTTCATTTAATTATGCAGGTGCGTTTAATATATTGTGAAACGTACTCGATATTTAATATGTTCACGTAGTATAGCGAAATTTATTATGTGTCTGCCATTTTACGGTAGCTAGATATAAAGGTAATGGTATAAATTTAAACTGAATATCAGTCATAAATATTCTATGAGATTTTAATTAGTTTCTTACAAAGTTTACAGTTTTAGGTTAGAGAAAACATTGTAACTATTACATCAGATCGTATCATTGTAGAAAAGCTGATACAATATATTGACCTAGGGTTTCGGAGATACGCAGCAAAAAGTGCAGAAAATAGAAATTGAGTTTTTAAATAAACGGAGAATCAATTTGAATTAACCAAAAAACATTCAATTCGTAATCATGGGGAGAAGTGGTGATGAGGTTTTGACAAAGGCAAGTCAGCAGTTTTTGAGAGAACTGTGATACAAAAAACTTCGTTGACGAATCGTTTGCTTTTGGGATTTTTTTTGTTTAATTTTTTTAATTTTCAAAAAAAAAATTTTTACTAAAATTATTCTTCGAATATTTCATTATGGTACAGGAAATTTCAGCAATTTGCCTTGGCACTATGCCACATACCACTAGTCACAATTTTGTACTTTAATATAAGCGGGTTAGTTAATCCTTATGAATGTGATATTTTATCAATGTATCCACTATAGCATAGTTTTTCTACGACAGTTTTTGATGTGTGTTTGTATGAAGCCCTAACTACTGATTATTTCTAAAATGTTTATTTATTAGTAATTTTATTAAATTACATTAACCTTTCTCATTATCGTGAAGTCATCCTTTTCTTATTAAGATTATACAGAGCACGTGCTATCTCACGATTTAATTTACTGCCAAATGTATACTTTCACCCTTACCTGTTATATATTTGTGTGTATTTATATATATATATATATATATATATATATTAGGGTGGTCCTTAAAATGGTCATTTTCGAATTTCTTTGCTCCCAGGGGCTCAAATGGTTTCAAATTAATACACAATTCTCGGAAAGTTTTAGCTCTTAATATTAACGTTTAGATAGAGCGCAATTCAATTAGTTTTGTATGAAAATAGCATGGAAAAATTTTCAAAAATTTTCAAAAATTTTAAAAATTTATTCGTCACCAAGTTATATCTAAAACATTTTTTTTTAATTTTCAAAATTGCATTTTCAATGCACTTTCCATACGAAGTTTGATTGAATTGCGCTCTACCTAAACGTTAATATTAAGAGCTAAAACTTTCAGAGAACTGTTTATCAATTTGAAACCATTTGAGCCCTTGGGAGCAAGAAAATTCGAAAATAACCATTTTAAGGACCACCCTAATATATATATATATATATATATATATATATATATATATATCAACAAACCATGAATTTTATTTTTTTGTATGTATTCAAGTATTGACGAAATAAATTATCTTTTAAGATATTATGATTATAATTGGAATGTTTAGATTTCTATCTTACTGTGCTCGCTAGAGCATTTAGCCACTCAACAATTATTATTTATATTCTATTATACGATGTTTGAAATATTTTTTCGTTAAATCATTAATTTATCATCACTTTTATTTCCACCATATCTAAGAATTGATTGAATTTTTGGGAAGGTGGTAGGTCCATAGATTTAGAAGATCCAATAAAATATACGTTTTAAAAATAGCCATTTGGCGGCCAACAATGATCATAGGCGTATGAGATTTTAATAAATACAAATTTTGTTCGCTAAAACAGATGCGCAGAAATAGTAAAAAAAAATGTTACATGTATTATAGTACAGGCAAGTTTCAGCGCTACTAGTTATACCTATATTTTTACTTGTTTACAACAGATACATGTACAGAAGAACCTCGTTTATCCGGACCTCATAATCAATTATACGGATTTGCGATTATCCGGACTACTAAGCGCGACCAATTTATTTGTATGTACATACAATTCGAATTTTTGCATGATTAATGCTGCAGTATAGTATATGTATGTAATGTAATCTGAGAAACTATGTATGTATATACATAAGGAAGTCTTAATTTCTTAATACACATTGATTTTTGTTGATATCTATGTATGTATTGTTTATTTTTAATAAATACACATCATTCTTCATACATCTGATTATCAGTATTATCCGAATGCTCATCGACAACAATTAGTATTTAATTTAACACTACTGTTATCAGAGTCAACATAGAGCGGGATTTGAATCTGCAATCTTGTGGTTGCAAGTCGAGGATCTTACATCATGCTTTAACTTATTTTTAATCAAAATTTTTTCATCTAATTTAAATTGATTTGAAGTGTTCTTTTTTTACTTCTATAAGAATATTTATAATGAAGTCTTTGTTTGCATTATACCCGCGTACATTCGCAGAATCGCAATCGTCGAGCACCTGAAAATCATAAATATCATTTGCCGTATCCCATACAATTCGAAAGTATATTATTTCATTTGGCTTGATGACTACCGTGTTTCTCTATCAAGATGAAAAACCACAAGAGACAATATTATAATTTGGAATTCCGTGCAGGCGCGGACGTTCGCTCCATTTGTCGGTTCTGTTGTCGCAGCGTTTCGCGTATCAAGCGCGATTGTTAACTCGTACGGCCACATTTGCGCAACATAATTAATTACACGCCTAGTACTGCTGATGAACAGGGGCGGTTTTATTAAATCTAGAGAATACGCACTTAAAGTTACTTCTTTGTGATGCTCAAAAATGAATTACTGGTCCGTATATTATTTATCATGGTAAAACAAAAGTACTTTGCCTTACACTTTCTCTAAAGCTATATTTTCAAAAATCCTGTTTGTACTTTATACCGTAATACATTGTGAATTACCCTAATACGAGTAATAAAGACATTGCAGTATCTTCTACTTTATGATTACACCGGGACACCGGGTATATGAACCCGGTGGATTTCCACGTTGTGTTCCAGGTTTTTCTAAAAGCAATATTTGTCCCAGATTTGGATCCTTTGTCCCGGATTGACCCGGGTTTTGGAAAAGTATAGGTCTTAATTGAATTTTTGCTCTTACTTAATAATAAAACTAGTGGGGTGCATGTCATCCAAATGCCTTAAAGCAAATTGCTGGAACTTCCCGTACGGTAATTAAAAATATTGATACGGAATACAAAAAAAATTATATTACTACACATTATTAAAATCTCTATAAAATATCTGAAAATTTGATGAACATATATGTCCAAAAACATTTTCGGTCAACACACCGTCAAATGACATTCTTTCAACTTATTTTTATTGACCTGCCTTCCCAAAAAACATTCAGTTGTTCATTTTGTCAATACAAGTAAAATGTTTTTTAAATTACTAAAATCCTCCGTTCTCCTAAAGACTGAGTTATTGTTTTTGGCACTTTTTGCCCCATATCTTCGGAGCGGCTAGACCTGCCTTTGCCAAAAACTAATCAGCACGTCTTTTTTTTATCAATACGAATCGAATGTTTTTTATTCAAATTTTTCGAATCGGTTAATCAGTGTTCCCCAAATCTTCGAGGAAAATTTGTATCCGCACACACACGCACACACATACATCAATTTTTTGACTTTTGAAACGTAAAGATATATAAAAATTTTAATTTTCGATTTTTTTGCGATTACTATAACTTACCCTACGGAAAGTTAAATACAACTACCCATCAAATATATGAAAATTTTATGTACAGCAAGTTTGCTCATATGAAAAAGGTGGGTTAAAATAGCCTATCACACTCATAATTTTGAACTTATATATTTTAAATACTACGAAAATTAACAAATTAGGAAAATGAACTTCTGCTTCTTGACTTCTTGGAATACCTAAGTGCGTAATTGTTTTTAAATAATTATGAAGAAAATTGAACAAAATAATATATTAAATTTGAAAGCTGGTGGTTTTTCACTGCATTCATAAATGATGTTTGTTATTTTAAAATCGTACTAAATTTTTTAGTGGTCACACCCACCCCCCGTTCCGGATTAGCATAACTAAAAATTATCGTCTCGGTTTTGACTCAAAAAAATATGGTCGTGTATCATATTTCGCTAGAGCTTCAATCAAAAACACTAGGTTCTGATTGCTGTTCAAAAACCTCTTAAAACGATCTATTACACGTAATACTCTTTATTTTAGATTTGTTAATATCATCGATTTTTTATGTTTGTAATGTTACAGCAGACAGAATATCACAGGTTCTATAAGCTGTATTACTAATTGTAAGAAAAATGTTTATTAGCAGGCAATTTTGATTGTCCTTACTATATCTGAGATAAAGTTTATTTTATATTAATCCCACGGTCGTCTTTCAAATTGGGATATTGCAGCAATGCCGAGGGAGGGCTATTTTCACTTGTAAACATATTATTTGAAGCTCTTTCTCATATAGAAGTTGGTTAGTCGTAAGTCTCTATCATTCAGCTGGATTAATTATAACCGAACATTTATTCAAATATTTTGGCCAAAAAAATATGAAGTTTTCAGTCTACGCAATAATTTTCTCCAATTTATCCTAATACTGGTTCTAGTATTATGGATTATAATTTGTTATTAATATAATGCATTCTTAGCTTACCTGCATGATGGTGGTTTTTCTTAAATATAGATAATTACCATTTGATTTTCCATAAAATGTACAACATGAATATCAATTTTTTTTTGTCTTAACCACATACGTTTTATTTCACTTCATTTTACTATTTGATTCGACTTTCTAAATCGATTATTTAGTATATAACCTATTTTTTTATTTTCAGAGCAGTTCCCGAAAGGGTCATTTTCAAATCTGCAGTTACAAGGCCAGGACACTCAACCACTGCATACACCATGTGAGTCATGCTTAAAATTTCTAGACCTTATAATTGTGTGTGATATTTCTCAATATTCAAAACATGTGTTTTTTTAGATAAACAATACTATAGAAAGAATTGCAATATGCAAAAAAAATAATAAAAGGTATAATGAATTGGTTAAACCCGGTTCGTTTACACTAACTTTGTTTTACATTTGAAGTCGTTGTAAACCGATTAGTTCATAACGTGAATTGTAGAAAAAGTTCGTGTTCTATCGAGATGCTACCGAACTCTGTTAAAATAGTACGCTTTTTGTGGATAATGCCTAAAGACCAGATATAATTAGTCGGCGACTAGTTAAAAATACTGTGTATTTAGATAAAATAGATAGATAATGTTATATAATTGAATGTTGAGTTAATACTAATGTTACTAATGTTAATAATGTTACTAATGTTAGGAGGCGTACATTAATCACGTGAGCGAGGTTTTAAAGATTTTTGGACCTTCCCCCCCCCCTTGGTAATACATGGCGATATTTAAAATTACCCCCCCTCCTCCACCAAACGTCACGTGTATTTTTAGTTACATGATAAAACTATAAATTTTTTTAGTTTTTTTTGAAAATGTTTGAATTAAAAAAAAACAGTTAAAAAATAAATACACGTGATATCTTACTATACCTCTTCCTTTCCCACGTGATATTTCGTGATTTTTTGTGATTTTTTCAAATCCCCCTCCCCCTAAAAACTTCACGTGACGCCTCCTTAGTTGAGTGTTGGGATATTGCTAATTTTATTTCTGGTTAGTTAAATTTGAGTTGATACTAATTTACAAAGATTTGATAATTTTATATTATTATTTGATTGGTTCATTTTTAGGTGCAAGCGACTTTCCATTGCGTTTTTGTTCATATTGACCTGTGCTTCAGTTTGATCGAGTTCAAAGAATATATCTTAAAAAGACGCATGAATGATTGAGAGACTATTTATGGACATAATGCATTATAATATAAGGGATTATTTAACCCCTTAACTTACAATGACGAGAAGAGTCCGCGTACCATAATGGGGTCAGTACCAAATATTTATTTATACAAAATTGTAAAAAACAATCACATATATTCGTTTTTGTGGTAATCGTTGCATTATTTGTATGTTACTGACTTAAGCAGCACCCCACAGATGGATGCCATACATCCAGACTGATTTGAGAATAACTTTGTATAATAAAATTTTATTGTACATCGACAGTTTTGATCTACTACTGAAGAGCCAATTCATCGACATTCGAATGTGTTCTAGATGTTCACGCTTTTTTTTGAATATGGATTTTCCAGTTCAATTTCTTGTCCAAATACATACCTAAATACCTTACGTGATCTCGGCTTGGAATTTGTTTGTTATAAATTGCGACAGGTGGGCATATACTTTTCCTAAGAGTAAACATAATGTGAACAGATTTTGAATTATTAATTATGAATCTCCATAAAGTAAACCATTTTTCAATTATATCAAGGTGTGACTGCTTGTACAACTTTGGCCCAACATTTTTGAATCTAAATCGTAAGTTGAATACGACGAATTAGTGCAATAAAGAAATTAGGTTTTATTATTGATATCCTGTATGAAGAATTAAAATATATTTAAATAATTTTATTAGACCAGAGTTGAGCCTTAGCCATTAATAAAGGTTCTCTTTGTAAATAAATCCCTAAGTATAGGATACTATAGAGAAGAAAGATTGTTTTGAGTTTAAACGTTATCTAGCGCTCGGTCTTCGTCGAGGGCGCATTGGGCGTTTCACCCCGTTGCGATCTTGGCGCACTATATTAATAGTGCCGCGATGTCAGAAACAGGGACGCCGCTTGTCGCACATTCGTGAGTGTGTTTGGAAGTGAGTGTGTGTTTGCGAATATGTATGTTTATTTCGTGCAAGAGAAAGGTTGTTCCTAGGTGTCAAGATGCGGGGTGGCTGGCTTCGGGCCACACTCACTATATTATTCCTGGAGGAGCGCGAAGGCGACGCTTATCAACGCAAAGGAGTAATTAATGCGGCGTAGGTGAACGCGTGCAGTTCGACCGCATTGCTAATTCGCGATATCTCCAGAACTAGTTGCGGCACGAAGTTAATGAGTTTCCGTTGCTTCGTTATCTCGTCGCGATAAAATTCTTCTTAATGTTAACACCTCGCTTACATAAACCTTGTAAGCCGGACTTCATTAGGTGCTATGTGCTAATTATAGAATAAATTAAAATCCTGCTGCGCTTTAATAATTTTAAATATATTATTTTTATAGATTTGTTTATCCGTAACTTGTCGGCGTTTAATTAGGGTTGCTGATAGAAATCAAGTGTCGTTCGAGAGAGCATATTTTATATACATTTTGCAATACATTTTATTCATTATACAATTTGTTATATAATTGACTTTACGTAGGGAAAATTTCAAAAGATTTACGAATATAAAAAAAATTAAAATTTTTCAAGTCATTTTTTTTTAAATTTCAATATTTAACCCCTTAACTTAAAATGACGAACAGAGCCCGCGTGCGATTGCTAGGCCAAAAGTGAATATTACGGGCATAGCCCGCGTACGATATTCGGGCCAGGAGCTAATATTACGCATTACGGGAATGGTCCGGTATGATGCACGTAAGTATTACAAAATATTTATTCATACGAAACTATAAAACACTAAATTTTTATTTTGGTGACACTATGAGGGAAAACAGTCACAAACGCCGCGCCAGCTTGAAGAACCTTGGGCCGACATTTTCGAATCTAAATCGTAAGTTAAAAATTCTTATCTATTTTCTTCAGTTTTCAAAAAAATATAAAGCTTTTTCTAAAAAATTCAATTTTGGTGTATCAGTCTTATATATATATATATATATATATATATATATATATATATATATATATATATATATATATATATACGATGCATCCAACCAAGCAAGATAGAAGTATTTCTGTTGTTTTGGACACAGCATTCAGGCACTGTGCAGAAATCAGTTTTTTTTGTTTGTAGAAAACCAAGAAAATTTTAGGTTTTGTTCGCCATCGGCAAAGCTTTTGAATCATACTGCATATAATATAATATTTATTGTTTGCGTCAGACATCTGTGATCGACGTGATCTTCTATCGAATTGAGCATGTCAGACATATATGTCTGACATGGCTACTGTAGGACTTCTTAGAATCAGACACATATGACTGACGTATTATACGATTAATGTGTTATAGATCGTTGTTTCAAAAATCCAGTTACAGACACAAAAAGTATATTTTTCCAGCCAAGTGATTCCCAATATATATATATATATATATATATATATATATATATATATATTATATTCTACATCGATTAGGATTCCTGTACGGATTTGTAAAAAACGAAACTTGTAGTTATGCTAAATAAACAAATTATTAAGGAATCAATAAATATCATTATTTTTAAAGTCTAAAGTTTCTTCTTTGGTAAAAATGTACTTTTAGTGTAGTTATTTCAAGTCCAGTCTTGTTGACTTCCCGCAGGGTAAGTTATTGTAATCGTCCAAAAATCGAAATTGAAAATTTTAGCTCATCTTCACGTTCTGATAGTTCTGAACATTTTGGCATACCTTAGAAAAAAATGAATGTGTATGTGTGTTTTGCGTGCCACGTTTTCGGGCGTACGGATCAACCGATTTCAACGGTTCAAAAACGTTCGATTTCTATTGATAGAGGCATGTGCTGATTAGTTTTTGGCAAAGGCAGGTCTCAAATAGTTTTTGAGAGAACTAAGCATCTGATTTGAATGATTTAAAAAACTTTCCGCTTGTGTTGAAACAATTGCCTTTAGGATTTTTTTTTCATTTCAAAATTTAAATTTTTTTGTTTTTTCAAAAAACATTTTTTTTGTTTATCGAAAATAAGTCGGACTTTATAATTAGTTTCAATATTAATACATAATGTATAAATTTCACGTTAATAATTTAAGTCTCTGTTAATAATTATTATGTAATTATACACACACGCACACACACACACATATATATATATATAATATATATATATATATATATATATATATATATATATATATATATCGATTAGGAGTTCGAGTAACGTGTATGTAAATGATTTTATATAATTAACGCTTAAATGATTCCATCATTTTATAAAGCTTTATGTAATCAGTTCAGAAATAACAACGCATTCCCTTACATAATATGCAGATGTTATAATAATCTTATTGTTGGCTTTACTCTGTAAGTCTTCTTATGTACACACAAAGAGAATACCGCAAAGTAAAGCACGCCAAAGCAAAGGGTTGACTTTCTTCGTGATTTTAAGTAGGCGCCCTTGCCCCTCGCCCTCTCGAGAGTTCAAATATTCAGCCGGGTTCACCACTATTGTGGATAAGTGTATACAATACACAAACACGGGCAGTGTGCGGTCCCTCCGCGCCGTTGTACTAGATATGTCTAGCCAGAAACCAAGACTTTTGGAACGCGCATAACAAATGATGTAAGTTTCAGTCTGCCTTTGCGGAATATAATATACTGCAGACTACAGCCGCTCTATTAGCCGCTCGTTCGCCGCGGCGGGGGTGTGGGCGACTCCGATGCGCTACTGTGTACGTTTAAACGGGACGGTGGGCGGCGGGCGGCGTTATTGTGACTTGATATTGTATCATTGTGCTTCTCATAATAACCACCCCAGATATGAACATTAGATGAAGCTGTGAGAAGAAACACAAAAGCGGAACTTTGGAAGAACGGTGACTGCGTGCCCCTAACACCGACTTGACAATTCTCGAAGTGCGTATTTGTTGACGGTAAATTGAAAACTTTGTTCTTGGGATAACCTATATTATACAGGTGCCTACCTAATGAGCTTCAACAAGAAATCGATATATATATATATATATATATATATATATATATATATAAAGTGCTATGCCTGGAGCATAGCTCTGTACGGATCAGAGGCATGGACTCTGAGAAAGGCCTACTAAAACTATCTGGAAGGTTTTGAAATGTGTTAAATAGAGAAGATAAAGTAGACATATGAAGTAACAAAAAAAAGTCTAGAAAAAAGTGGGCGAGAAATACTCTACTGAACAGAATAATTAAAAGCAAGGAAAGTGCCTTCTACACGACGTCCTTGAATATAAAATACAGTCCAAAATTCAGAAGAAAAGTGCAGATAGTTGACGACTCACGCGAGAAGAGCAAATACAGGGAACTGAAAGAAGTGATTAGTAGTCATGGCAATATTAAGGGAGGGAAAGAGAATCGTTGATTTGTGGTTCTTTTACACCACGGATCTGCCTTCAGACAGACTACTGTTTATTATAATTTTTATATTTTATTATATATATATATATATATATAATATACTAGCAAATCCGACGAACTCCGTTTCGCCACCAGATGGTTTCGTGAGAAAGATGAAGAAATTTTTTGTTTTATGCTTGAAAAGGAAATATTTGATTTTATCACACAACAGTAATGACTTTATTTCGATTACAAAAATGAAGTGTTTTTAGTTGAACTTCTCTAAGTAAATGAAAGTGAATCCACAAATTATCCGTTTCATTGAAGTGCTCTTTGGTAAACCATATTTTTTTGTTTTTTGGTCTGACGTTAACACAAACAAAGCGGATGGTTTTCCAACTCGTGAACAGGCAACGTATAACTGCTCATGTAAAAAACAATGACTTTCCAAAGAATCTATTTGAAATTTATCCCGCAAACACTAAGCGATTGGTATTGCGACCTGTTATTGCGAACGCAAAGCGAACTGGAAATTGCAATCGTTTGAAGTCAAAGGGAAGACCAGTCGGAATCATTAGTATATCACCAAATCTACAGCAATTTTTGATTGAATGATGAAATTCAGTGCGTGTACATCATTATTCTTTGCGGCAAGAATTGCTCGTTGTCTTAACCAAGCATAATTCTGATAATTCTCACTAATGTCATTACTCGAATTTTTAATTACGGTGTGTGAAGTTCCAGCAGTTTGAATTAAGGCACGATGCCATGCACTAATTTTTAACTTCCCGTAGGGCAAGTTATAGTAATCGCAAAAAAATCGAAAATGAAAATTTTTATATATCTTTACGTTTCAAAGGTTTCTGAACATTTTGGCATACCTTAGAAAAAATGGATCTATGTGTGTGTGTGTGTGTGTGTGTGTGTATGTGTGTGTGTATGTATGTACGTGTGTGTATGTATGTGCGGATACAAATTTTCGTCGACGATTTCGGGAACACGGATCAACCGATTTGAATAATTCAAAAAACATTCGATTCGTATTGATAAGGAGACGTGCTGATTAGTTTTTCGCGAAGGCAGGTCTAGCCGTTCCGAAGATACGGGGCAAAAAGTGCCGAAAACGGTAACTCCGTTTTTAAGAGAACGGAGCGTCCGATTTGAATAATTCAAAAAACATTTTACTTGTATTGATAAGATGAAGAATCAATAAAATTTTCATGAAGGTAGGTCTAGCGGTTTCGGAGATATGGAGGAAAAAGCAAAAAAATAAGCCATTCGGCGATCAGAAATGATCATTAGACATATGCACATCAAATCATCAGATATTTTATAGAGATTTTAACAATAAGTATACATTTTGTTAACATTCCTATGGGTTCCGTACCAATGCTTATGCGTTGGACAGCGACGCGGCGCTTACGCGCTTTATATTTTGTCCCTATGCAGTTAAAGCAGTACGATTGCTTTGAAAAAAAGTTCAGATCTTCCACAATATGTCAAAATAAAGAAAAATTTTTTTTTCAAAAAAAAAAAAAATTAAAAAAAATTTTTTTTAAAAAAAAATTTTTTTTTCAAAAAAAAGTAATTTTTTGTCCAATTTAGTTTCTCAAAAATCTTATTTTTTCAAAGTAATTTTTTTTTCAAGAATGTTAATCGTTTTTAAAAAAATAATAATTTTTGGTACGGGAAGTTCCAGCAATTTGCCTTAAGGCACGATGCCTTAATTGCCTTAAGACAGAATTCCACTTACAGCTAGTTAAGCTATAAACCTTGCGGAGCCCGAGACCTTTCTAACGAATGCAAAATTTTCGAATTCGGTTCGTGCGTTCTGGAGTTATATGGTCAGGAAGGAAAACCCGACTATATATATATATATATATATATATATATATATATATATATATATATATTTCATATCAGTCTTAGGTCTAGATGCATACTTTTATATTAGACACAGTCAGTCTCAATTATATGAAATTTTGAGTTTAAAAAATTATTTGAATTAAAAACATATAGTCATTCTTTATTACAAAATAGTATATTAGTTTCTTCTGTCATTACACTAATAAGGTGTAATGACAGAAGGCATAAGGCATAAGGTGGTTATACATGAAAAATAAATTAATGGCTGCATTTCAAATAATAGAGTTATTGGCAATGTTGCTTTTCCGTATAATCGTTCGCCTTATGACCCATTCGCATGTCTACCCTTAGTTATGCGATTGTTCATTGCAAGTTCATTTATCATCATTTCCTACACGCTGCTTTTGCGGAAAGCTGTTTTATTTCATTTCTGCATAATAAACGCGTAACAAAACTGAGCAAATGTATAATCGCAGCATTTGATGTCGCTTTACGATTTTCTCTCTTAAATGACCGGTGTTTATATGATTGTTTTTCATAGAAACATAACCGATATATTTACTCATGTTTATAGTATATTTGATATATACCTCCTATATAGAGATCGATTTATCAGAAACTTGCGTAAGTTAACTTACTTGCATTATTGCATGGCATCGTGCCTTAAAGCAAATTGTAGGAACTTTCTGTACCAAAAATTTTTTTTAAAAAAACTTATTTTGAATTTTTTGAAAACTGAACACTTTTTTAAAGCACTCGCGCTGCGTACGTATTTTAGAGACGAAATATCACAGCGCGTAAGAGCCATTCATGTTCCTAAAATCATCGACCAAAATTTGTATCCGCGCCACACACACACGCACACCAATATTTTCTAAGGTATGTCAAAATGTTTAGAAACTTTAGAAAAACATAAATTTCTATAAAAATTCTATAATTTTTTTTTTTACAAAAATGTGATTTACTTTAAGTAATGAACTTATTCTACACTTTCAGAATTTTTTGTTTAGAAAATATTATTTTACTGGGGCATATGTGGGATATTGATATTGTATCAAATCAAAATGCGTAAACTTTACGATACGTATAAATAATTGACATAATCAATAATAAGTTTTCGCTAAATTGTAATAAAATTTTGAACTGTATAAATTAAACATGCTTATTAGTTCAAAGTTTCATGAATTTTTATAATTTAACCACTTCTGTGTGATGGACCCCTTAGGTTTTGTCATGAACCTCGAATTTAGGGCCCGTTATCTATCTATTTTTACATAAATTTCTAGCTGTTCTAAAGTTTATTAATAAAAAAGTAAAAATACATGTTGCTTGTATACATTTATTAAGTAAATTTGAAATAATCAAAAATATACTAAGCAAAGAATAAATGTTTGATTATCAACATTTGGCAACAATTTTGTCGTTTTATGTATTTGGGGACCATTAAACCATTAATATCATTGGAAAGGTATTGTGAAATAGTTCTGAGACAATCCAAATGTTGTTCTTTCTTATTGTGATATATTAATTCTTAATGGTGATCCTATATTTTTTAATATGCTGCAGCAATGCCACGGAAGGCTTTTCTCTCTTAAAAAATTAAGATAAGTATAATTGTTTCATGAATAAATAAAATTATATTTTCTTGCTTTACAATTCTATTAGTAAAATACATGTGAGAAATATATTTCAGACAAAACAGGTGTAAGATACACAAAATATCTATACATTGTATTATCGTTATGTAATAACATGACAATTCATCATTCATTCATTATTTAACACATTCACTACGAACCTTGTTGTTCGAACGTATTTTCGTTTTATTATATTGGCCATGAAATATATCTAATGTGTAACATGTAATATATCTTTTTTCATAATAACTTAGTGACAAATCAGTGATTGTAATAATAACTGCAACAAATACAAAACAAATCAGTGTTTAATACAGTCCACAGCTACAAGGGTTAAATTATAACCGAACAACCTGAATTATCGAAGGAGAATTTTAATAAATTTCTTAACTACGTGGCGGTAAACACTTGCATTGCTCATACTTTTCCCTGTGCTAAGCAATTTATTCTTTTAATGTTCAATAAAAATATTTCTGGACAAGTTAGCTGAAAATAGAAAAAAATGAATCAAAATAGGATATAAATAGTAGTATTTCTGTTTGAAATAATTATAGTACAAAATTTCAATTCAAACTTTTTATATTACTAAAAACACTCTAAAGTGCAAGGAAAGCAAACGTACTTGCTGCGTTTGGCTTCTGGCTCTTGACAACGGTCTCACGCAACATATGCGTGCGCAGCAATAATTTCGAACATTTTTTTCTTATAAAATTGAATATAATTAAGAACGTTTATTGTAGTATTTTGTAATTAACACATAAAATCTTTATTGAAGTTGCTTAAAAAAATTCAATATAATAAATTTCTATTATTCAATGTGCACGCTTGATTTGCATTGTATTGCAAATTTCAATGAGCACTGTTTTGACAGATTACTGTAAGCCTGAAGCGATTACGAAAGGAGCATTTAAGCATTTACATACCGACGTGTTAATGTTAAATGAAATGGAAGCTTTTAAAGCGTGCTTCCTGTTGAAGTAGCCGCGTTCTATGATGTGTGTCCGGTCGCGAGGACAGATCGCCTTGGGACATCTTGCAAGTGGCGGTCGTTCCAGTTTCCGGGTAGTCGGTTAGTTGTCTCTATCTATCGTTTGCAATTCTGGACGATTGACTTTAATCAACATGATATTAAATATTGAAAGTATACTTTTTAAAATCTGTGTATGTATTTTAAAAAATGTGGAGAAAAATATTTTTTTTGTATGCATACTCATAAGCAGACCGTATTTTTTCCTATACGGATTTGTAATAAACTAGTGGGGCGCATGGCATCTAGCCTTAAGGAAAATCGCTGGAACTTCCCGTACCAAATATTATTTTTTAAAAAAACGATTAATATTTTTGAAAAAATTTTACTTCGAAAAAATTAGATTTTTGAGAAACTAGGAATTTGACAAATTTTTTTTTTTTTTTTTAAAAAAAATTTTTTTTTGATAAAAAAATTGTTTTTTTTATTTTGACATATTTTTACTTCGTTTTTTTACTAGATCTCCGAAACCGCTAGACCTGCCTTCATGAAAATTTGATCAGTTTTTCATCTTTTTTCATCAATACAAGTAAAATGTTTTTTGAATTATTAAAATCGGACGCTCCGTTCTCTTAAAAACTGATTTACCGTTTTTGGCACTTTTTGCCCCGTATCTTCGGAACGGCTAGACCTGCCTTAGCAAAAAAAAACTAATCAACACGTCTCCTTATCAATATGAATCAAATGTTTTTTGAATTATTCAAATCGGTTGATCGGTGTTCCCGAAATCGTCGACGAAGATTTCACACACACACACACACACACACACACACATACACACACATACATCCATTTTTTCTAAGGTATGCCAAAATGTTCAGAAATCTTTGAAACGTAAAGATATATAAAAATTTTCATTTTCGATTTTTTTGCGATTACTATAACTTGCCCTACGGGAAGTTAAAAAACGAAACTTGTAGTTATGCTAATACGCGACGAAATTAGGAAGTCTATTTAAGCTAAAAAAATAAATTATTCCTCAATAAATATCATTATTTTTAATGTATAAATTTTCTGCTTCTGCTAAAAATGCACTTTTAGTGTGTCCAGTTATTTCAAGTCCAGTCTTGCTGACTTCCCGTAGGGTAAGTTATTGTAATCGTCCAAAAATCGAAATTGAAAATTTTTGCTTATCTTCACGTTTTGAAAGTTCTGAACATTTTGGCATACCTTAGAAATAAATGGATGTGTGTGTATGTGTTTTGCGTGTACACGTTTTCGGTCGCACGGATCAACCGATTTGAACGATTCAAACAATATTCGATTCCTATTGATAGAGAGGTGTGCTGATAAGTTCTTGGCAAAGGCAGGTCTCAAAAAATAGTTTTTGAGAAAACTAAGCAAGAGAAACTAAAAAATGGATGTGTGTGTGTGTTTTTGTGTGTCCACGTTTTTAAATATACGTGGAAATAATCTATTCGAAAATATACGTGGGAAGACTGGATACAGTTGTGCCAGGGTACGATAGTGATAGGTACTATTTTTAATATTTTAGTGTTACCAGGTAATACATTTAGCGAGTGTTGTTTAGAATATCTACTAGAATTTTATTTATAATTAAGTAGATGAAGCTTGAAGAACCAGGTTTGTAAAAAACTTTTGCTTTTTTATTTTTGTATAAAATTTAAAGTTTTCGTACTATGCATTTGTGCACATTTTACTGTATTATGAAAAATTAAAGAATATAAATGCATTATTCATATTACTAAATTATTAAGTGTATCTATATGTATTAAACCAAAGAAGTGCAAATAACATTAGTTCAATTCTCACTTTGAATCAGTTCACCTAAATTTTAATTGGAAATAATAAATATAATACTGTTACATTATCTTACTTTTCAAAAATCTGGTTAATTCATTTGGCGTATGTGAGATTATACATATAGATTCACTGTTCATTAGATTCCTTTCGCGCGCATTTTTATATGTGTAAAATATTCAATACTAATACATAAATATACGATGAACAATTTGCATTCATTCTTAGTTTATTTCTGTTGATGAATGTTATGTTGATAGATTACAAAGATCAATAGTTTACATAAAGAAACAATCAGAGTAAGACCATCTTCAAATGAATTATATTTTATAACGGGCTTTTTTTGTGGATTTTTCTGTTGTTTAACTTTCTATATAATAATTCTATTTCGACCTCGTGCCTACCTATAGAAATCGGTTCAGGCGTTTTTGAGAACGTCGATCAAAGGCCTAATTTTGACAAATGCCAAAAAAAGGATACTAACTTAGAAGAATTTTTAAAATTAGACGACTTGTCGTAGGGCCGTAATATTTTAATATGATCTACATTCTACAAGACTATGGTATCTACCGTCAAAAAAAAGTTATAAAAATCGTCGAATTTTTTTTTTAAACTTTATTACAAGAAAACAGCTGTATCGATGTTTACCAAAAACTAATCAGCACGATTTCCAACCAATATCTATCGAACGGTTTTTGAATTTTCAAAATCGATTCAGAATTTCGGGGTAAAACGTGGACGATTTTTTTTTTCACTTTTCTGCATTTTACAAAGAAACGGCCCGTAAGATCGGCGCACAAGACTCAGAAACGCTAGTCCTCATCGAGATACATCGATCTGCTTTTAAATGTTTGAAATCGGTCCATCCGTTTTGGAGAAAACGTCGATTTACGGCAAAAACTCTGTTCACACACAAACATACACACACACACATACTTTTTCCAAATTTGGTCTCATTCGATTCAGAATGCCTTGAAACGTCGAGAAAACATAAAATTAGCGAGTCGGATTTTTTAATGAAAACAAACTTCTCCTTCGGGAAGTTAATAATATATCAAACTCTCAACTTCAATTATTGAGTGACATATCACTGCTTCGCCTTACTATCTCCCATTTGCATTTAGAAATAAAACAAACTCGAATCCGGTCGGAACATGTGCTCCGAGAGCCCCCAGGCTGCGGACACCATCATAATAACTTCAAACTGCTTAATAAATGACGCTTAACTTCCACACAACTGTACAAGGTGAAGGAAAAATCAATATCAATATCAAAGCTATGATTAAATAAACGAAGCGTTATAAATATGCCGACTGTTAATGAATTAACATTTTTATGAGACCGAGGATGAGTTCTGCAAATCATTAGTCGACGAAGCACGGCAGCGGCAATGCGTATAAGAAGTTGCGGGTTCGCCCCATCGATGTCTAATGTTTTTCTAATTATAAAATTATTAAACATGTTGATTAAAAACTTCAACGTATAAGATATTAATTGAAAGTTTTCTCTATGGTATATAGAATATTACGACTTCTTTGTCTATTAATTACTAATCAACAGTTCGCAATTTTTCAGCAGTGGGTTGATGTTACAATTGGTATGTGAACTGTTTGAATAATGCATAGAAAACTACATATATTACGTATTTTTTGGAGCTAATACGATGACCCATCTATAGATATATATCATAAGTAGCCGAGAAATTCTAATAAAAATACATTTTCTAATACTGATTGTTAAAGCCTTAACCCTAATTTTAATTTAACTTTTTCTTTAGTCTAATTTTTTTGCAAGAAATCTGGGACGGAGTAGAATGCATGAGAGAGCGAAAGGGGGGGGGGTGTTGGTGAGCTAAAAACTTATATGCACCTTTTTTCGGTTTCTATTTTGAAGTATCAACTAACCCCTTAATGCATCCTATCTATAAACAGTTCCTCAATTATTTATCCGTCAATCATTTATCCTTTTTTGTAAGATTCCTTGAACTCATCTACCCAATTAAATCACTTGTAGCCAATATTTGATTTGTTAAGAATGTAATGGGCAGTCGCTTGTACTTCAAAATGCGCAATAAAAAATTAATACATATTCATAAAAACTTTGTAAATTAGTATCAACTAGTATCTTAACCAAGCAAGATCAATATCTCAACTATCATCTAACAAACATCAGTAATATCTCAAAATTCCTCAAAGTAACAAATATTAACCCAATGTATAGTTTGCTGATTTTTAGTTTCAATAACTCGCATGTCAAAAATCTTAACTTTCAAATAATTGAAGCAAGATGGATATATCCCATATCCTCGAAATGTAAAAAATATATATAATGAAAATAGTAATGTTATTAAAAAACTTGAAAACTATAGATTTAAATATGAGAAAACATATATAAGGTTGTCAAATATCTCCCTTCCGCCTTTTTGTATTATAAACCAAGAGCAAAAAAGCGGAAGGGAGATATATAACCAAAATATGGTGATAATATTGACCTTAACTATTCTGAAAAAAAAATAAAAAAAGCTTTTAGGTATAACCTAGAGCTTCACTTTTTTTTGTTATTATGATTATTTTGTATATTACAACTTGGGAACCGTAATCGTGAATAACATTTCTAGGACCACAGTAAAAAAATACAATTGTTCCAAGCTTTCAAGATTTTTAAGACTTGAACTATGCAATTAAAATTGTACGATTTTGATAGGCTCACTGAAGAAAAATTCGATTGAAAAAATAAAAACCTAAAAATAACATGTTTTTTGCTAGTACATTTTACAATTAGTGTAATACTCGCAGAAATTCAATGTTATATGCAATTATATTTGCTGTATTGTCCAAAACGACACAGACAATATTTTAAGAAGTCTGATAAATGCGAATTTACTAAATAGTTGCACAGATAGATGCGTGCTGAAGGAAATTAATATTTTGAGAAGCAATTTGTCTCTTCTCGCC
>NW_020537264.1:0-30110 GCF_003426905.1 Ctenocephalides felis | reverse complement strand
GGGCAGCTACATATAAAGGAAAGTTTTTTACTTAATGTGAATTGGTGGTTGAATGGTGCCAAAATGGCTTCATTTTGAAAAGGATATGGGAGAAATACCTATAATGTTAAGGTATAAGAAACTCTTAAAATATAACTGTTTTATTAAAATGTAACTCTTATCATTTACTTAACAATAAAGTTGTTATATATTATTACAATATCAAACTTATTTGTATAATATTTTAAAATACTGTTTTAGTCGTCAATGTGTCATCTTAGTAATTTATCTCCGGCTGAAATGATAAAACATAAAGAACATGCCGATGAATGGGGTGGTTATTTTGTTGTTAAAGGCCATGAAAGACTTGTGCGTATGTTATTATTAACTAGAAGAAATTATCCTATTGCCGTTAAGAGATCTGGTTGGAAGTCTAGAGGAGCATTATTTAGTGACTTAGGTCTATTGATTAGGTGTGTTACGGACGATCAAACATCCACAGTAAGTTATTTCATTATATAATTTGTTTCAAGTAAAACAGCATACAAAAAAATAATTATACATATATATATATATATATATATATATTTCTAAAAACTCTCATACTATTTTATTGATGTAACGTCCGGCTTTTTAACTCAAATTAACATATATATATATATATATATATATATATATATAATATATATATATATAAACTTATATTAAAAACAATTAAAGTATTATTGTTCTTCAACTTTTAGAATAACACATTACATTTTGTGACTGATGGTACTGCCAAACTTATGTTTTCACACAATAAAGTTATGTACTATGTGCCCGTGATGTTAATGTTTAAATGTCTTTTGGGACATACGGATCAGCAAATTTATTGTATTTTGATGAGAGGACTAGAAGATGATCTATACTATTCTAGGTAATATTAAGGAATATTCAAAGTTATACATTTTATTTTGAGCTATTTATTAAAAACTCATTATTGTTTATTTAAGTTGTGTGCAAAATATGCTGCGCGCAGTTATGAGGAAGGTTTACATACTCAAAATCAGTGTTTGGATTATATTGGTAAAATGTTCAGGGAACGTTTTGATGAATTACCTCCTTGGTATACAAATATAGAAGTTGCACAGTATATAATCAATGAATGTGTTTTGATTCATCTAAAATCAAATAGACATAAATTCAATATGTTGGCATTTATGACACAAAAGCTATTCAAATTATCTGAAAATAAATGCAAAGTACGTAATTCATTCATATTTTACTTACTTTACTTTAGGCCTAGTTGAACAATCATGTTATGCAGCAATTATTTGTTTAGCAAATATATATATAGCTTCTACTATTTTTCTGATTTTGTAAGAGCTAAAAATTTAAGCATACAGGATAATTGGTTGCATTGTCAGTTCGTTGCTCATACTATCCTGCATCACATGAACTGTTTAACTTGTTTGATTTCATACAATGACATTCAATGACATACATTTAAAAATTACTTAATTGTAGATAGAAGGAGCAGATGCTGTTATGATGCAAGAATTGATGCTTGGTGGCCACCTGTATCTTCAAATTTTAAAAGATAAATTACAAACATGGCTTTATAATGTGCGTTTGAATATATTAAAACGAGCTCGAGCAAAAATCGGATTTGAATTGAATCAGAAGGAGATCACTCAATGTGCTAAATTTGCTGGAGGCTTAGAAAATATTTTAGAATCATTTTTGTCTACAGGAAATTTGTCCAGCAGATCTGGATTAGGTTTGACGCAGAATACAGGTCTTACAATAGTTGCTGAAAATATTAATCGGATGCGTTATATGTCTCATTTTAGGTATAATAGATTCATAATTGAAAATTTATTATATATTGATTAAATGTAATACATCTTACAATTTTGCACAGCTATTTTATCACTATTACATTAAAAATTTTGATGAACTATTCTGTATCATAAATTGTATTTATTGTAAAAAATTATATTTAATTTTCGAATGTATTTTTATTCAATGGCAGGGCTGTGCATAGGGGAGCTTTCTTCACGGAAATGAGAACCACAGAAGCTCGACAACTGCTGCCTGATGCTTGGGGTTTTATTTGTCCTGTGCACACACCTGATGGCACACCTTGTGGGTTACTTAATCATCTTACCATGGATTGTCAGGTTACCAATATACCAGACCCAGAAAAACTAGCAAATATTGAAATCATGCTAATTGATGGAGGTTGGTTGATAAAGTTATAGGGAAATATGGGCAAAATGGCACAGTGGCCTTATTTAAAAATTATGTAGTTTTAGTAACTTTTGCACGATTGTATAACATGAAGAACTCCATAAAACAGTTATGTCAGATGTTGCGCGTCATTGTTACAGTCTTGTAGCAATAATCAGTTCAAACATGTATCGTGCTCTCAAAATTTTGTATTGTGGGTGGTTTTGTCATGATTTAGAGGACTTATTAATTGTTATCTGTAATTATTTACATTAAAATCGATGTGCATATGCTAGTTCTAGTATTTTTTCAATTTTATTGTTTATTTGTGGCTAAGAAAAAGAAAATTCAAACCTATCAAAGTTGATTGGCTTTTAACATCTATTCAAAATACTTTAAAAACAACCCAAGGAATCCACTTATGTTTATTGCAAAACACTCTTTTTATTCTGTTCTTTTTTCTATAATTATGATAATACAGCAGTTCTAAAGTAATTACACATACAGATGTGGTATGTATTTCTTTTGTAATTGAAAATTGAAATATGTAATTTTTGTATATGTAATTATTATGAATTATTTTTGAACTATTGTTCATTATTATTTTGTTTTTGACTTTTTGGCTTGGCTGCTAACAAATGGTATATTATTATTATTAGACATGAGAAGGAGATATCACTCCAAGGGTGGAAATTAAAACTTAACATGAATACAAAATTTACTTATACAAAATAAATTATTTAATCATTATGAAACGGCATACAGCTATGCCGTTTTTTTAAACTAAACTCCTTAATAATTCTAAAGGTGTCAAAATATATTATTTAAAGAAATGCCACAAAGTCTATTCCAAATCGGTTGATTCATTAAGATAACAATATTAACACAGTAAACAATGAAATATCAACCTGTTCAGGCAAGTACAAAAGGGTCCACGAGTATCAACCAAACTCACTTGCCACAACACTACTTGGGCCATTATTAAAAAATTCATTCTACATTAAATAATATATAAGACCGTTGTTTTATCACTGTCAATGGTCAGATGATTTTATATTTTTAGAGACTTGATGTTTATTCCTTACATTTTACTGCTCTTTTTAGGTAAATAATAATAATAGTATCTATGGTAATAGAGCAGATCTATGGTGTGAGAGCACCACAAATCAATGATACCCTTTACCTCCCTTGTTTATTATTCCTATTATGATTTTATTAGCATTTTGCACTTTTTTATCCGCTACTATGTTTTTTTCTATTGAAACTTCTGCTTCCATATTATTTTATCCTGTGCTGCGGCTTTCAGTTTCCTGTATTTCTCTTCTCGCATATGTCATCAACCATCTGCATTCTTTTTTTTCCCAATTTTTTTAGTCCTATATATAAGGTTTAGTATATAGGATTTTAGTTCTAAATACTACCATAAATTAAACTGCTACTAGTTTTACATTTTCTTAACAAAAAATGTTATACATTTTTACAATTGTATGGGGTAGATGTTTATTAATAATCTGTATATTATGAGGTATAAATATATCAAGCCATACAAATAATAAATTATATTTTGCTTTAGGAATGGTTCCAATTGATTCTGTAATCCATGTTGATTACAAAAATAGTTACAAAGTAATTCTTGATGGTCTTGTAATTGGTCATGTTGTTGATGATAGAGCGCATGCATTGGTGTCCATGCTACGGGAGAATAAAATTTTAGGAAATGACATACCGCATACATTAGAAATTGTATTGGTACCTAAAAAGAAGGTAATATATTATATAATTTTATGCAAATTTGTAAGTAAAAAATCTGAATAATACAGTAAATACTTTTATTTATTTTTGATTGGTAATGAAAATATTGAAGACATAACAAAAAAATATATAATTTATTCAAAAAAAAATCTGAAAAAATACCTTTAATATTACAAATTACATTCCAATTGAAAAAAATCTTTAGAGAAAATTGATTGTAAATTTTAGTAAAATTATATACATCTTTTACATTTCTTTTTCTGATAGGTTGTTGCTCAGTACCCTGGGTTATTTTTATTTACTGGTCCTGCTAGAATGATGCGTCCTGTGATAAATTATCTCTGAAACAAATTGAACTTATTGGTACATGGGAGCAAGTTTATCTCGATATTGCGGTTGTTGCCAATGAGATCTACCCAGGTGTTACTACGCATTTAGAGCTTTCCAAAACAGCTTTCTTGAGCAATCTTGCTAATTTAATTCCCATGCCTGATTGTAATCAATCTCCCAGGTAGCTATATTATTATAAGAAAATAATGTTTTATTTGTAATTTTGATCAATTTGTTATGCATTTTATATAAATAGAATAGGTTTTGTGTATCATAACATTTATAACCTAATAACTATCATCGTTTGACTCATCAAGATATGTTATATACAAAATGTTTCAATTTTATTGTTTTTAGAAATATGTATCAATGTCAGATGGGTAAACAGACCATGGGTACACCTTTACATTACTGGCCACAACAAGCAGAAACAAAATTATATCGACTTCAAACACCAGCTACACCTTTGTTTCGGCCTGTTCATTATGATAATATTGATTTAGATGATTTTCCAATGGGAACAAATGCTATTATAGCAGTTATTTCTTATACTGTAAGTTTGCAGATACATATACAATAGATTTATGAGTAAAATTGATTGAGAAATTTTCATTTAGGGTTATGATATTGCTATGATAATTAATAAGGAATCATATGAAAGAGGATTTGCACATGGATCTGTATACAAATCTGAGTTCATCACGCTTGAAGATTCATCTAGTTATTTTTGCCGAGATCCAAATAATAAGCAATTAGTAGATCACTTGGATACAGATGGGCTACCTCATCCGGGATCAAAATTGAGTTATAAAGTTCCATATTATTGGTAAAATTATACTAATATCAAGTGCATGTATATATTTGAATTAATAAGAAGTACTAGAGGTAATTTTTTTTTTAAACAGTTTTTACAATGTCGAGGAATCTAGATATATAGTGAAAAGGTATGAATCAACAGAAGATGCTTACGTAGACAATATAAGATTGTGTGGTACATTTTCTACTATTGCTCCAAAAACAGCTTGCATTACTATAAGGATATCAGTGAGTCTAAGATGAATGTTCATTATTTATAATACAATTGATATATTTTAGCAACGAGAAGTCCAAATTTAATAAGTTATTTAATATTTATTATTTTAGCGAAACCCATCAGTTGGTGACAAATTTGCTTCGAGAGCTGGTCAAAAGGGTATTTGCTCTCAAAAATGGTCAGCACAAGATTTACCTTGGACAGAAACTGGTTTAGTTCCTGATATTGTATTCAACCCTCATGGATTTCCCTCTCGCATGACAATTGCTATGATGATTGAATGTATGGCTGGAAAATCTGCAGCCTTACATGGCCTGGTATAATTTTTGTTAATATGGTAGAAATAACAAATTTGGTTGAATAATTGCTAATCAAAAATTATTTGTTTGATTCTATTTCTTTCCTTTTTTAATATAAAAAAAAAAACAATAACTAAAATGATTGTTTATTCTCATTATTAATCCACCTGTTTTAAAGTGGCATTGAATTATAGCATATCTATAATCATTTATTGAATTTTTGCATAACATTTTATTTATAATCAGGTACATGATGCAACCCCGTTTCGGTTTAATGAAGATGATACGGCTATTGATTACTTTGGAAGACTTCTCGAAGCTGGTGGATATAATTATTATGGAACTGAGCGTCTATACTCAGGGATAGATGGCCGAGAATTAAATGCTGATATATTTTTTGGAATAGTACACTATCAAAGGCTCAGGCACATGGTGTCAGATAAGTGGCAGGTAAGCTGTTTAAAATGCATTTCATAATAATACAATAATAATCTAGAAAATTTTTAAAGTATTAATTGAAATACAGTAGAATCCGATTAGTATGACGCCGGATATATTGACAACCGCTTATTATGACGTAATCGCACTAGGAAGTTTGGTTTCCATATAAAATTCCTTAAAAAAACAGCTGTCTAGTCGGATATATTGACATTGCTTACATTGATATGTTTCTTATAATGACCCATTTTTGCAAAAATTATGTCCAATTATAATGACCGACATGATTTTACATGATGTGGCCAAATCTACGAAAGCAATTGCTATGTCTTTTGTGCACAATAGCACTAGAAAAGAAATCAATCAAAAATTTTTGATTACTTACATTAAAAAATCACATTTGTATGTTTATGGACAGGGTAGACCAATTATTAATGGTCCACCACGGATATCTCGTAAACAAATAAAATTAGATTTTTTTTTAACAAAAATATTTGATAGTAGCGATTTGATAGTAGAGGGCAAAAAATGTATAAATTCATAACCAGCCATCATCTTTATTTTTATGACTTTGCTATCAGAAGATAAGCAGCACATGAGTGGGATAAAAAGGACCAGCAGAACCTTTACTTTGGCAAAGGTGTAAGCAATAAAATAGTAAAGTTTAAAAAAGGCAATTTTACAAGAGATTAATTAAATAAATTGTTATTTCTCGTCTGATGAATATTTCTGACCAATCAGATCAATGTAATATACTGTGTTATCTTTGTAACAAATGTACCCACAGAATTAATATTTCGCATTGTTTCAATAATGTAGCGTAAAATCCCTTTAAAATTTAATACAAGAAATTGCATCTGTTTGCCCCCTGGTTGGCCCACTTTACCCCGTATGTGGGGTAAGATGGGTCAGATACCAAATTAAAAAAAAAGAGTAAAAAAAATAATATTTATATAATTAGGAATTATGTGAAATTTTTTCTGTACATAGTTCGATAGATGCTTGTTTGATGTGTGTTAGTGTTGCAAGATTCATTGGGTTTAGAGAGTTTAATTACTGAAAGTCAAATTGGACCTTTGTGCCCCGTCCTACTCTATATCAATTTTTTTTTATATTAAATTTTAATATGTGTAATTTTTATTTTTAATTAAAATGTATGTATAGGATTTTCTTTTAAATTACTGAAACATGTAATATATTTACATATTATAATGTTTTTCTTCAGTATGCTTTGTATGACGACCGGTTAGTATGACGAGATTTCGGCGTCCCTTCAATGTCATACTAAGCGGATTCTACTGTATTGAGATATTTTTATATATTTTCATTCACATAAAATGGTTATAATTTTTCTTTTCATACTTGCATTTCACTAAAAAAATGCTATTAAATAATATATTTGTGAATATTTAGGTGAGATCAACTGGTCCCATCGACGGAATGACAAGACAACCTATAAAAGGAAGAAAACGTGGAGGTGGTGTTCGTTTTGGTGAAATGGAACGTGATTCACTTCTTTCACATGGAGCTTCATTTTTACTTCAAGATAGATTGTTTCATTGTTCAGATAAAACCACAGTAAGTAAACTTCCTATAGTTACTGTCTAATAATGATAGTTAAATTGTAAGTTTTTATGGATCATGTTTATCATTGATTAATGCTTTTTTCAAAGAAACACATTAAATTATTTTTTATTTCAGGTTTTAATTTGTCAGAACTGCTGTACACTCCTAGGGCCTATGACTGAAGTATCTCTTGATGTTGCAGGGGCTAGAAGTAGTTGTGATAAATGTAGGATGTGCGGAGATAAAGGAAAGGTTCATTCTATACAAATTCCTTACATATTTAAATATCTTGTTACACAATTCAGTTCTGTTAATATCAATGTTAAAGTTAAATGTAAAGAAACATAATTTATTTTTGAAAATAAGGTTAATAAAATATTTGATAATTTACAAAAGAGTATTATATTATTGTTTATATAATTTTCTTCACTTAAATTTATTTATTACTGTTCATTTATTATTGTCTAGAAAAATGTTCCATGTTTTTAAATACTTTCTATTTATATACTCCACGAACTCATTTTTTAATTGTTTCAGGCATCTAAAAGAATATTGTTTATTATTCTTTTCAGATTACTACTGTATTTATAACATTATTATGTTTCTAATAATACTACTTTATAAAGTACTCACATTCGATATTGGGATAATTTTCTAAATTTTACAATGTCTAGACTTGGAGCATGGGGCATATGTATCATAAATGCTCCAGGCAACACTAAAAATCTGTATCCTTGTGATTCAAGCTCCATTATGTGAGACACTTTATTCCACCCAAATCCAACAAATCGTGTATCATATGGTACAACACTCCTTTTTACCACAATATATGGCTCGAAATCTGGCTGCCATTTTACCTGATATTTAAATTATTATTTTTTATTTTTCTTTGTTTTATTTATATAAATATATAGTTACCCTATATGGTAATAAAGCCTTTCTCCATTTGTCATATTTAGTACCAGCATGTCCAGTTGCCCAAATATGATATCGAAACGTGAACAAAACACCTTCATCCCACATATTCATAAGCTCCTTTTTTGTGCGTGGAAAAGATATGCGATATCTCTGTGATTCAAAAGCGGGTACAACAAACGCCTTGTGTAAAAATAAGTGAAATGCGATATGTTAAATCAAGAGAGATTGAACATATTTTACAAATTTTTAACAATATCAAAAATATTTAGTAAAAAATAGGAATAATAATTGTTTTTGACAACCATTTTTTTTTAAATAAATTATATAATGAGTTACAGGAAATCAAAATAAAAATTTCATTCAATTTGCATAAACTTTTCAATACGTATACATAATCAACTTGAACAATAAAACTTAAGATTTAGCTATTAAGGTCAGAAATAAGTCAACTGTTTATTTCGTAAATAAAATTATTGCTTTTACTAAAAATTAATCAATTCGATTTGCAATTGTTGAACACATTTCATTTATTCTATTTTATCAAGTTTTAAAAATGTATTTTATTTAAGTGCGAACAAGTTTACTATAATCAGTAGCCCAAAACTGCTCAACGCTGGTCGTTATCGAGTTACATAGAATTTTTGAAATCGAAATTTTTTTGTGTAAAGGTCGACGAACGGTCAAAAATCGGCTCACACACACACCCCATACACATTCAGAATGACATTAAACATCTAAAATACATAAAATTAGCAAACCTGATTTTTTCGCGAAAACAAATTCTCCTTGAAAAGTTAATTATATTGAATGTTATTAAAGTTTCTATAGATTTGTTGAAATATATATTTGATTTACATGCGTATCAATTCGATAAATCTGGTAGTAAGTACTTAAGTCATTCGTTGACCGTTAGAAATGCTTATAATACTACTTAAAAAATTGAAGTTTATTTACCGTTTTAAATTGATTATTTTTCACCTGCTGCGTATATTTGCGAATATATTCATATAAAGTAACCATTGGTAAAAAGTCGATATCAGTTAGAAAGACGTATTCTGTAGTTACTTCTTTCAAACAGATGTTTCGCAAATAATTCACCGGATAAAAGTCCTAAAACATAAAGCATATGAAATTCGATTTTGACATTTGATTTCCAATCGTAAAGTGGATAAAGGAATGAAATTACCACTAGATTATTTAGCATATTAGTAAAGAAAAACTTACCCCTTCTTTATAAACGATGTGGTATGCAATATTTTTTCGTGTATTCAGTGACTCTGATGATTGTATATAATTCAAAAATTGCTGTACTTCCGTATCGGTCATATATATTGCTAAGCTGATAGGTCCTAAAGTTGTAAAATATTGTTATGAGAAAGTATCCGAAAAATTTTTGTATAAAAAAATTATCTGATATAATTTAAAATATAAAAGTGAAATTAATTATAAGTTTGATATTCACTTATTTTCATGGTATTTTGAGTGATATGGAATATCACATATTTTGTAAAGTAATCTGTAATTTAACTAGTTGTAAGTGGTATTTTGCCTTAAGGCAAGATTCATGCACTTGCGGACATATATAAACAATCGACATAATAAATAAAAAAATACATTAATTTATCAGTGATTTAAAAGTATGCCGAGTTGCTGTATAGATCATAATGGGAGAAACTATTGCAGATTATTCATTTCTGTAATTTTATTTTTATTACACATTATTGAAAATTTAACACGTACCTAATACAACTCGGAGTATTTACTAAAAGCGCGATAAATAATTAAACTTCTAATAAATCTTTATAATTGAACAATTTTCTGTATCACCTATTTTAGTATATTATAAGAGCAGGTTTTCTATCGCCATACCAAGTATCATTAAAATTATCGAGAATTTTTTGAATAATCTATTACGAAGAAATGGCCATTATTATCCAAAACAAATAAGCACTTTTATGCGAATTTTAAAGAAGCTGATCATATCAAAAAACTAACCAACGCGAGGGTACTTACCAAATTCAGTCATTTAACGTTTTTGATGAAAGGTCTAATTTTAACAAACGCCAAAAAACGCTACTCATTTTTTCAAAATTTGATAAATTTTTAAAATTAATCGACTTGTCGTAGGGCCGTAATGATTTAGTATGTTCCATAAAAACATGATATCTATTATTAAAAAAAATCATAAAAATCGTCGAAAAAACATGTTATTACGAAGAAACGGTATGGACGATCTTTTCGAAGACGAACTAATCGGCATGATTCCCAACCAATATTCTTCGAACGGTTTTTGAATTTTCAAAATTGATTCTGGATTGTGAGCTAAAACGTGGACAAATAACTTTACTTTTTAATTCCTCGCAGGGTAATTTATAGCAATTGCAAAAAAATCGAAAATGAAAATTTTAATATATCTTTACGTTTCAGAGGTTTCGGAACATTTTGGCATACCTTAGAAAATATGGATGTGTGTGTTTGTGTGCGTGTGTGTATGCATGAGCGGCAACTTATTTATTTCATTGAACTTTCTTGAATCATAAATGATTATTAACTTCCCGAAGGAGAAGTTCATGTTTTCATAAAAAAATCCGATTCACTAAAGTTATGTTTCCTCGACGTTTGAAACCATTCTGAATCAAATGAGACCAAATTTGGAAAAAGTATGTGTGTGCGTGAACAGATTTTTTACCGTAAATCGATGTTTTCTTAAAAACGGCTGAACCGATTTCAAAAATTTGAAAGCCATTCGATGCATCTGGATGAGGACTAGCGTTTATCAACTTTGCGCGAGTGCGCGACGATCATCTAAGCCGTTTCTTTGTAAATCGCAGCAAAGTAAAAAAATTTTCGTCCACGTTTTAACCTGCAACTCCGAATCGATTTTGAAAATTCAAAACCGTTCGAAAGATATTGGTTGGAAATAAAGCTAATTAGTTTTTGGTAAAAATCGGTTTACTTGTATTGAGGTGTTATAAATTTTTTTTCGACGATTTTTATGATCTTTTTTGGCGGTAGATACCATTGTCTTATAGCTCACACTAAAATATTACGGCCCTATGACAAGTCGTTTAATTTTAAATATTCGTCAAAGTTTGTCAACATTATTTTGCATTTGTCAAAATTAGACCTTTCATCGACGTTTGCTCAAAAACGCCTGAATCGATTTCAGAAATTTAAAAACCATTTGATGTAACTCAATGCGGACTATTGTTTGTCAGTTTTGTGCCGCGATCTGCCGAGCCGTTTCTTTGTAATGTGGAAAAAGTGTTAAACCCTTTGTCCACATTTAAGCTCATTCTACCGAATCGATTTCAAAATTTCAAAAAATATCAAAAACTGTTCAAAAGATATTAGTTGGGAATGATACTGATTAGTTTTAGGTAAAAATCTACCGAGCCGTTTTCTTGTAATTAACTGTTATAAAATAAATTTAAGCCGATTTTTATAGAACTTTTTTTGGCGATATATATTATGATCAAGTAGTTTAATTTTGACAATTCATCAAAGCTTCGAGTAGTTTTTTGACGTTTGTTAAAATTAAAATTACACGATTTACTTGGTATAACGATAAAGCACTTGGTATTAATGAACATACTGAACCATTAAAGTCCTACGGAAACTGGTTCAATTATAAAAATTATCGATATTTGAAAATTTGCCTTTCAAAATTCTCAAAAATATATTTTTTAATATATATTAAGTTATTTAAAAAGATATATTAACTTCCCGTAGAGCAAGTTATAGTAATCGCAAAAAAATCGAAAATGAATTTTTTTATAGATATTTACGTTTCAAAACCTTCTGAACATTTTGGCATACCTTAGAAAAAATGGATGTATGCATGTGTGAGTCTGTGTGTGTGCGTGTATGTATGTATGTATCCGGGAACACGGATCAACCGACTTGAATAATTCAAGAAACATTCGATTCGTATTAATAAGGAGACGTGCTGATTAGTTTTTGGCGAAGACAGGTCTAGCCGTTCCGAAGATACGGGGCAAAAAGTGCCGAAAACGGTAACTCATTTTTGATTAATTCAAAAAACATTTTATTTGTATTGACTAAATAAAAAACTGTTCAAATTTCGTTGGAAAGGCAAGTCCAACGACTTTGGAGGTATGGAGAAAAAAGTAAAAAAATGAGCCATTTGGCGGTCAAAAATGAACATTAGACATATGCACATCAAATTATCAGACATTTTATAGAGATTTTAACAATAAGTATAAATTTTGTTTACACTCCTATGGGTTCCGTACCAATGTTTACGCGTTAGACGGCGACGCGGCGCTTACGCGATTTGATATTTCGTCCTTATGCAGTTAAAGCAGTATGATTGCTTTGAAAAAAGTTCAGAATTTCTAAAATATTTCAAAATGATTTAAGATAGAATGATTTAATATGGTTCGAAATTCTATTAAAAGTTTCAAATCATTGATCAACTTTTATTGATTATTATTATTATTGATTATTTTTAATTACTCGAATTTTGAATTGCGGTACGGGAAGCTCCACCAATTTGCCTTAAGGCACGATGCCCTAATTGCCTTAAGACAGAATTCCACTTACAGCTAGTTAAGAAATAATATCGATTTTCAAATCGATGAATACCTTTCCAATGATTGCATAATTCTTCGAGAAACTGTATTCTGTCCATTGACATCTGAACGGCTAGGGTCACATCATAATCATCTAGGGGCTCATAGTGAAAATCCAAATAGAATAAGTGTGTTCGCCACTGGTTAAGTCCTGCTTTACGAAATTCATAGCAATCATCGTTCGGATCTATCTAAAATTATGACCAGAAAAAAGATCGTTGTCATTTAAGGCCAGATTAGATGTTTAATATAAGTTTTTTTTACTTATTTATACTCACCTCATTATAATCGAGAACTTCTATTTGGCACTCTGCAAGTTGATGTCGCAGGAGATTTCCATCATAATTTAAAAATGTTAAATATAAATTCCTAAAAAAACTGGCATGTTCTATTTGTACATTTATTTTTTTCGGAGAATTCCAATGAATTATCTGAAAACATGGTCTTGAAATTGTTATTCAAACCATTATATTTCTTACGCACTAAAAATGATTACAATTTTAAATCTCTATAAATGTAATATTAATTGAAATAAAAAAAAAATAAAAATCTTGGCCGGTTTTCATTATTATATACTCACCTAAACTACGTTACCTTGAAATCGGTAGTATTCGCGAAACAAGATTTGCTGGTGCTGTGGTCAGAGAGCTGAACATTCCAAACACACGGCAAATGCATCACGAGTTCTGGCCGGGTAAATAGAACCGTATTAATTATATCTTGATCAGCTAACGATGTACCGCCTTAAACATATATTTAACGTAAAGAAAATTTTATGTATAAATTCAGTTATCAGTAATTCATTGTATACCCAAGGAGTTAACATAATGTCGAGCCACCGGCTCCCAGATCGACGTCCAATTTAGTTTTCGCAATTCGGATAATCGTAATAAAGCCACCCCAGTGTTAAATCTATTTGAAACATTTATTTCAAACCTCATATAAAAACTCATCTTGTTATTAAATTTTTTCGTATCGCTTTTATGATCTTTCTTACCCTTTTCCTAAAGCTGGCCACGGTTTGTGCTTTTTCCATAACGTTCCTAAATACCAATCGCTTTGATTTTCTACTAGGCCGATAGCCTGAAAAATACCAAACTAGAGTTACAGGAATCGCACATATTGAAATATTGATAAACGTAAAGCTGGAATAATCTTTTTTTTTCAAGATTAGCACCAATATATTGCCCTACCTGAACATCGCTCATGCTTTTAAATAATTTCCATAGTTCTTCTATATTAGCGGCAAATGTTAAATCCGTATCAAGCAATATCACGTCTGATAACGACTTTGGTAAAATATATGGGAGAGTTAATTTTAGATGCCCGTATGGGCCCGAATAATGTTGGCCAGGTATCCAAGCCACTGAACTTAGGGCTTCTGCACTCGGATAAAAACTAACATTGACTGCAATTATAAGGTCATTTGAATAATAATTACACAATTCCACAAAAGTTGGGGGTCAAATTGCAAAAACGGAGAAAAATAAAAAAAAAACACAAAATCTCCGATCTACAATTTTTTCTGCATGATAATTAAAATCTTATTATTTCTGTCTGGAATCTGAAAATTAGTCTGGAAGCTGCAAAAAGATACTCAACAGGAATAAACAAGGATCGGAGATTTTGCCGTTTTTTATTTTTCTCAATTTTTTGCAGGTTGATTTTGATTTTAGATTTGTCTTCAGCGGATAAAAAGTACTTTAAATAACATAAGCCGAACACTGAATATAGACAACTTCGTAGACCTATATTATTATTGCATTTTATGTACATTCTTACTAGAGAAATAAAACAATTTTATGAGAAGTACAAATAAACAAATAAGAATTAATATATAAATATAAATATAATAATTAATGTATTTTAATACCTTGTTGTAATCTCCAGGTTTTAAAAAGTGTGCCAAGAATATTTTCGGATATTGCGTCAGTTAAAAAATGAAAGTGTAATGGTCTTTTGCGATAAAATAAAATTGACTTTAGCATCGGAACAACTTCGCGACTATTATTTAAACCTGCACAGACAATGCATATATGGATTGGTTCACAATTCCAGCCCCCTGCCATTGTACTCTGTAAAAGTGAGTGATTAAATATATGATTAACTTCTCGTAGGGTAAGCTAAATATGAATGTTTGTGTGCGTGCATATGTGAAGATACAAATTTTCGACGATTTCGAGAAACCGCTCAAACGATTTGGATGATTCAAATAGCATTCTATTCCGATTGATGGAGAAACGTGCTGATTCGTTTTTGGCAAAAGCAGGCCTAGCCGTTTCGAAGATACGAAGAAAAAAGCCAAAAATGTCAATTCAATTTTTGAGAAAGCGGAGCGTCCGATTTGAAAGATTTAAAAAACATTCTACTTGTATTGACGGTATAAACAGTTGATTAAATTTTTGGGAAGGCAGGTCTAGCGATTTTGGAGATCATGAAAATAATGTCATTTGACGGTCAAAAATGATCATCAGACATATTGCACATTGATCCCCAGACATATTGCATTTTGTTTCTACTTTTTGCGTTCTGTGTCGAGATTTATAATATTTATCTTCAAACTGCAACGCGGCGCTATCGCGCTTGTTATTGGTTTTTGGGGAAGGCCGGATCCATTGTTTTCAAATTTTCAAAAAACTAGTCGTGTATGGCATTGTGCCTTAAGGCAAACTGCTGGAACTTCCCGTACCGTAACGAAATATTTGAGAATAATTAAATGTTTTCAAATTAATTAGATTAATATAAATACTGTAATATTTTCGAATTAATTCGTAGAATAATTATATAATTATATAAACTGAATTTGAAAGTTAAAATTATTTATTTAAAGTATATAAGTGAGCTTTAGAACTTTAGCCAGAATTAAAATAAAATCTGAATTATTTACATAAACAAAAAAAAAATTCTTTTGTAAAAAAAAATTGAAAAAAAAATTTTGAAACAAAATGTTTTTTCCAAAAGCAATTATTTTGTCATAACAAGCAGAAAGTTTTTTGAATCATTCAAATCGGATGTTCCGTTCTCTTAAAACCCCGATTTCTAATTTCTGCACTCTTTGGTTCGTATGTCCGTAACGGAGGGACCGGCCTTTGCAAAAAACTAATCAGCACATATCCCTATCAATAGGAATGTAATGTTTTTTGAACCATTCAAATCGGTTGATCCGTGCGCCCAAAAACGAGGGCGAAAAAATGCGGACATACAAAACACACACACACACATTTTTATGCACATCCTACGGGAAGTTAAAAAATCAAGATATATCAAATTTTTTAAATGTTTAAAAAATAAAAATTTGAAAACTTTAAAAAAAATTGAATTACGGTTTTAAGTGCACATTAAAAAGGGAACACAAGTTTAAAGAAATCTTAAAATAGATCGTTTTATTCAGAACAAAGATCGCAAGTCATATAATAATATGTTATGTCCTAATTTGAATTTATTATAATTTATATATTAAGAGCTTTGATTGGTTTTCGTAAAATATCGTAAAATAGGTCACAAAATTACAATAACAAAAAAATCAAAATTTAATCGACATAAATTAAATACTGCTACAATAGGAATTTTAGAAACATCTTTTTTAATTTTAAATACAATAGGGAGCTACAGAGATTTTAAAAAGATCGTTTTTATTAACATATAGAAATACTAACACACGTAACTAATTGTAAATACTATTTTCTAGTTTTTAATATAAATAACTAAATTTTTATGGAAATATAATTACCAGTCCTATTCTCTCGGAATGTCTGTGTAAAGTTTCTTGTGCAGATGGATGAACATATTGTCTAATAGCCAAATTTAAAAACCGTCTTTCGTATAATCTTCCATATGTAAAAACACACACCATAGTAAATAAAAACATTGAAATATAACATATTTTTATATAACGATTTTTAAATAAATTAACTGTATTAATTATCATACTGGAATATATTTTATTAGTTCTCAAATAGACCCAAAATTATCTAGTTAGTTGCGTTATCTAAAATACAATATTGATATTATTGACCGTAATTAAGATAATTGTTTAATAATGTTTTCAATGAACTAAAATTCGTTTTAGTAAAATTAGATTGCTTCATTTTCATGGTATTGTGCCGAAAGCATTATCAAGTACGTCGTCACTCTTTGTTTGCTGAGCACAAATGACTTTGATTTAATATGATTGAGACTTGTAAGACAATGTTGAAGTATTATACCTTGTACTAGAGTAGCAAATTGATTTTCAAAATTGAAATATACGTTTTAAATTTAAATTTTATAATTTATATAAAATTAAAGAAAAATATTTTATATAATATGAATCTTATTCGCTACATTTCAGCACTATAATAATTTAAACGACATTTAAATGGATTATTTATAATTATTGAATTTTATTTATTTTTATAATATTGAGAAATTTTGTTTATTAATTTTATTATTATTATTATTTGCTTTTATTTTATATTAAATCATCATACTACGGATATCATTTTAATGAAAATACTATCCTTTATTTTGTACTCTTTTTATTTAAATTTATGTTATTGTTCATTATTGTTACTAGATGTTAAATTATTTAGCAGTTGTAACAAAAATTGTAATTAAAAAAAATTAATGTGTACTGCAGGCAGACAATTACTTCTTCTATTTTATAAAATGGTACAATTGAAACAATTTGTAATTTCCTGTAGGGTAACTTATAGTAATCGCAAAACGAAAATTATTTTTTTCATATTTCTACGTTTCAATCCCTTTTGAACATTTTGGCATTCCTCAGAAAAAATTGATGTATGAGTGTGTGTAGTATGTATGTATTTTTTTTTTTGTGCGGATGCAAATTTTCGTCGACGATATCCCGAGCACAGATTACCCAATTTGATTGATTTAAAAAACATTCGATTCGTATTGCCTGGAAAACGTTTCCTAATTAGTTTTTGGCAGAGGCAGGTCTAGCCGTTTTGAAGATACGGGGCAAAATGTCAATTTAATTTTTGATAAAACGGAGCGTCTGATTTGAATGATTCTTAAAACATTTCACTTGTATTGACGGAATGAAGAATTGATTAAATTTTTGTGAAGGCAGGTCCAGTTGTTTCGCAGATTCTATAAAAAAGTTAAGAGTAATGTTTAACCATTAGGCTGCATTAAAACAGCTACGCATCGCGATCTTAATTAAAAATTTAAAAAAAAAATTACGGGTACGCGAACTTCCTGCAATATGCTTTAAGGCACGATGCTTTGCGCCACTAGTTTATAATTGGTAATAGTTTATCCGTTGTCGATATCGAATTTCGGTATTTATGAACACCACTGTAGATAATGAAAACAATCAGATCTCATTGAGACAATAACCCATAGTGCGATGATTCGTTCTTAATGGCTTTTGTTATATGATTCAAAAAGCATTCGCACACTTATCACTTTCGATATACCGAAACAAAATTTACTGCTTTTATTACATTGCTCATTTATAACTTTTTGTATTTTCATAAAGTACAAAACTAGTTGGAATTGGTATTTGGCGTGAGGCAAGTTTCATGAACTTCCCGATATGTGTAAATAATCGACTTAATCAATAAGAAATAAATTAATTTATGAGTGACTAAAAGTATTCCGAGTGGATTTATTACACATAATTGAAAACGAACGAACACGTTAACTGGAAGTGTTTACTAAAAGCAAATTTTCAAAAATCAACAATTTTTATAATTGAACCAGTTTCCGTAGGTCTTTATTGGTTTAGTATGTTATTTTAAGACCAGGTGCTTTATTGCAATACCAAGTAAATCGTCTAATTTTAATTTTAACAAATGTCAAAAAAACTACTCATTTTCTCAAACTTTGATGAATTTTTAAAATTAAACTACTTGTCGTAACACGTAAGGCCGCAATATTTCAGTAAGTTCTGATATATATCGCCAAAAAAGTTCCATAAAAATCGGCTTATTTTCGGCCGATCGTCGCACAACACCGAGAAACGATAATCCTCATCGAGATACATCAAATGGCTTTTAAATTTCTGAAATCGGTTCAGGCGTTTTTAAGCAAACGTCTAATTTTGACAAATGCCAAAAAAACGATACTACACGAATTTTTAAAGTTAAACGAGTTGTTGTAGGGCCGTAATATTTTAGTATGATCTATAAGACTATGGTATCTACCGTCAAATAAATAATAATAAAAATCGTCGAAAAATTTTTTTAACACATTATTACAAGAAAACGGTCCGGCCGATCTTTACCAAAAACTAATCAGCACGGTTCCCAACCAATATTTTTCGAACAGTTTTTGAATTTACAAAGTCGATTCAGAATTGCGGGCTGAAACGTAGACGAAAAATTTTTCGATTTACAAATAAAAGGTTCGGCCGATCGTAGCGCAAACTGACAAACGATAGTCCTCATCGAGATACATCGAACAGCTTTTAAATTTTTGAAATCGGTCCAGCTGTTTATGAGAAAACGTCGATTTACGGCAAAAAAATCTCTTCACATACACATACACACACATACTCGTACATATTTTTTCCAAATTTGGTCTCATTCGATTCAGAATGGCTTGAAACGTCGAGAAAACATAATCTGGTATAAAGTAAATATTTTTTTTTCAGGTTTAGGAATATCTATATGCATAATAGGCTTAACGTAGAGTTCACATGGAACCCTAGCTCCATACTTGTTTATCTATGCCTAGCTCGTTTTTAATTTGCCGTACGATATGTTCAGTGCTGGATTTACAGTAGGGGCAATCGGGGCTACTGCCCAGGGCGGCAAATTTTGGGGGGCGGCAAAATTTGGATAGTGAGAAAAAAATTCTATACAATATAATCAACTTTTTTGACAACATTTTTTATTTCAAGAAATATAATTAACAAAACATAATACGATTGCAATGCAAAATTTGGGTTCAAATAAATGTTAACTAAAATTTATTATTTTGCCTAGCCTCCCTCTCCGAACGTAAATTATCAAATTGGTTATTAAGTTATCGAATTTGGCAATTTGGCTAATATAAAGATCCGTAAACAAGGTGAAAGTTTAAGAAGAATATGTTCTTCAGTTCTCGAGATCTCTTAAAATGACGTATTTGTGCACTTCCAAGCTTTATAGCGTCGAAAAAAAAATTTAAACTAGTGACTCATGGCATTTTACTTTAAGACAAATTACTGAAACATCCCTTACTGAAAATTACATTTTATAAAGAGCTTTAAATTTTATTGAAAAATAAAAAAAAGACTTCTAAAACACATTTTTTGTATTTTGAAATTTTTCGAAAATTACGAACTTTTTACTAAGCAATCGCGCTACGTAGCTGTTTCAGAGAAGAAATATCGAAACTCAATTACCATTTTTCGTAATTGCCTGTACCAAAAGCTAATCAGCACGTCTCCCCATCAATACAAATCTAATATTTTTTAATTATTCAAGTCGATTTCGAGAACACGGATCAACCGATTTAAATGATTTCATTCCTATTGATATGGAGACGTGCGATTAGTTATTGGTCAAGGCAGGTCCAACTGTTTTGAAGATACGGGCCAAAATGCCAAAAATAATAATTCAGTTTTTGAGAAAAAAGCGACCAATAACATTCAAAAAAAATTACAGAATAAATAACTGCTTAAATTTATGGGGGGCAGGTCTAGCGGTTCGATGGTTTCGATGGTTTCGATGGTTTAATAAAAAAAATTGAAAAAGAAACATTTGGCGGACAAAAGTGATCATAAGACATAGACACATTAAATTATCAGATATTTTAAAGATATTAGAATAATAAGTATAAATTTTGTTTACATTATATAAGTTGTGTAACATTGTTTATCCGTTAGACTGCGACGCGGCCCTTACGCGCTTCTATATTTTACCCCTCGCAGCTGAAGCAGCGCGATTGCTTTAAAAAAAGTTCGAAAGTTCGTAAAATTTCAGGGATGGGGCGGCATTTTTGTCAGTGCCCCGGGGCGCCAAATTTCTAAATCCGGCCCTGGATATGTTATCAGCAATCACAAAAAAATCGAAAATATTTTTTTTATATGTTCTACGTTTCAAGGTCTTCTATGTTCTACGTTTCAAGGTATGTGCGGATACAACTTTTGTCCACGTTTGCGGAAGCATGGATCATCCGAATTAAACAAAAAACATTTTTCTTGAATTGACATAATGTAGAATTGATTTATTTGTGCGAAGTCAGGTCCAACGGTTCCGGAGATAAAATAAAAGTTAAAAAAACGCCATTTGACGGTAAAAAATGATCATTATTATGCACATGCACATAGAATTATCATATATTTTATAGAAATTTTGATAATAAGTACAAATTTTGTTTTCATTTCTATGGGTTCCGTATCAAAAATTATAATATTTAAAGTTGACTTATATAGTTCAAATAGGCTTCAACGAATAGTATTTGCACCTTTATACAATTCGGCCGAATTCCGAATATTTGAATACTACATGTGATGGAGAAATAAACGATAAAATTATAAAAAGCGATTTTTTTTATACATGTACATGTATTACTAATTATTTCTATTTTCTTTTATAAACTCAATATTATTTCTAATATATTTCTTAGGAATGCTAATCATAACACAATAAATAAAAAATGATCAAGAATATTGTTTGTATATTTTGAGTATCAATAATAGCTCTTTATTTGGAAATGCTTAGATTTCATATAATGATCTAATGATTTTATTATATTGATACAACACATGCGTGTAACTATTGAACGATTCACATTAAATAATAAAAACATGTAATAATAAAGTATATTGTGAATATTCAGAAAAAAGTTTTTCACGTGTTTATATAATGTCAAAAGTTATTATATTATATATATATATATATAATAATTTAAACTTTATCAACTTTTGACAATAACGAAATTATGTAAACCAAATACAGATCAATCGCGAGCTCTTTATCGCATAAAAGATAAAACACCATGATGCTGTCGCTGAGCGGCCGCGGCGCTTTTGACTTTAACTGTTCGATATTCGGCCGAATAGTAAGTTACTATTCGGTATTCGGCCGGATAGTAAGTTACCATTCGATATTCGGCCGAATATTAAAAAAGGTGCCAAATATGCCGAATACCGAATAGTAACCGAATATTCGGTGCAAGTGTAGTTCAAACAAATGTTCTCGATATATTCGACAATATGAATCAACCAACTTGAATGGGTATCAGAAACTTTCAAGAAATTCCAAGAATAATTTTAAATTAGTGTACGAAAAGTTCCAGCAATTTGCCTTAAAGCACAATGCCATGCAATACTAGTTATATAATAATATAAAAAGATGAATTGAACCTATCGCTACGACCTTCATCTATAGACGACATTCGCGTGACGACCTGTGTGTATGAATGACGCCTATAGATGACATCTAGTGTGACGAATTTTGCTGAAATATTTAATATCTTGGCTCAGAATTAGTCCAAATTATTGAAAATTCTGCTTTGCTATATAGTGGTTTTACTTTTAGAGAAGTAAGTTTTTTAATTTTAAATATATTTTTATCGCAATAATTGGAAAATCTGAAAATATTTTATGTAACAAATACTTGGGCAGTTTACTGACTCCTATATCTGCGTTACCCCGTGGAAAATACTCTCGTAGAAAAAAGGGTTAATTTATGGCAAATTATGGGCGCCGAATCAATTCATGGTGTTCGGGATTAATTATTTATAACAAATTTTAAAGAAATTAGAAACTTCAAATTATTATTGTAGTTTTGTATTTTCTGGTAGTGAGGTTGTTCGGAGCAATTTTTAACGATCACCATTTGAAAAGTAAATGAAAGTGAATCCGCAAATTATCCGTTTCATTGAAGTGCACTTTGGTAAACCACATTTTTTGTTTTTTGGTCTGACGTTAACACAAACAAAGCGGATGGTTTTCCAACTCGTGAACAGGCAACGTATAACTGCAGTTATACGTTATAAACGGAAGACCAGTCGGAATCATTGGTATGTCACCAAATCGCCAGCAATTTTTGATTGAATGGTGAAATTCAGTGCGTGTACATCATTATTCTTTGCGGCAAGAATTGCTCGTTGACCTAACCAAGCATAATTCTCACTAATGTCATTACTCGAATTTTTAATTACGGTGCGTTAAGTTGCAGCAGCTTGCATTAAGGCACGATGCCATGCACAACTAATTTTCTAAGCTATAAACCTTGCGGAGCCCGAGACCTTTCCAACGAATGCAAAATTGTCGAAATCGGTTCGTGCGTTCTGGAGTTATTTCGTCAGGAAGGAAAACCCGACTTATTTTTATATATATATATATAGAAGATATATATATATATATATATATAAATATATATATATATATATATATAAATTGTCACATGAATTTTGATTTCATATTGATTATGTATTAATATTGATTATGTATTAATATAGATAAGGCTTCGAGACAAAAATATGCTTCAAATAAACTTTGTTAGCCAATAACTAAAATACTTTTTGAAGTTTAGATTAAGGTCGTAAGAATTAAAAAAAAAAGTTTATTTCATATTTTCATTGGTTCAACTATTCAAAAATATGTGTGCAAGAGATTTTAAAAATTTTAATTATTTTCTGAGATGTTTGACTGTGATAAACCTCTTTTGTTTTTTTCCTCGAAACTGTCTATTTCTCAACTTCTACTGATCGATTTACTTGAAACTTGTGCAGTCTTACCTCTCTTCAGTATGGACTACGATCACCAAAAAATTCTGATATTTAATATTTTTTAAAAATTCGAAAATTGCAAAAAAAATTTTTTTGGACTTGCCCGTAGTTCACGCAATAGCGACATAATTCTAGATCTAGATTATTATTAATAATAATATTATATACACACTATATATAAATAATATAAATATATATATATATATATATATATATATATATATATATATTTGAGTTAAAAATTTGGGCGTTACATCAAGACATCTTAGCCTTCATTCAGTGGCAATTTAACTATACAAATTAAAACTAAAACTTAAACTTAACTATAAAAATTGAAACTAAACTATAGCTTTAATTTTTATAGTTAAATTGATTGCCACTGAATGAAGGCTAAAATGCTAGCCGAAACATATGGATTTTAAATAAATTTCTAAAACCTCTCATATTATTTTTATTGTCGTTGAAATTTTTTATGTTGATAGACACCCAACATCCTAAAGAACATAAAATTTTACGGCCCTTTTTTTTTAAAAAAAAAATTTATGAATGTTTGAAAAAAAAAATTATATATATTATGTCTGTTAATAAAACTTTTAAGGTGACCAAAACCTAGAACATTAAAAATAAATTAACTAAAATAAAGCAAATTATTGCAAATAACTGTAAATATAAGCAAATTGTAAAATATATTTTTATTTACATTTATTGTTAATTTTCTCAAACTACAACATTTTTTTATTGTGTTTCTTTAAATTTGCAACACAATTGATTTTTTTTCAATTGGTTCATTCATTATTTTTTCACAATAATCTCCAAATTCACTATCCACAAAGATATGCTGGCCAATATATTTACTAGGTTTTGCATTCTTTTTTGGTGGTGGAACAGGTGGATTAAAACACATTTGGCTGCCATCAAATTCCTTTAACAATTGTTCTGGGGACCTGAAAGCAAAAAAAAATATATTTTTTTGTACATTCATTAAATGAAAACATTTCTTAGAAGCCTTACAGTTTTCCTAGATCTGGTGCAAGACTGCCTTCACCAGTTGCTGGAACATTAGAAGCAATATTAACGGCCATCTGAAAAAAAGATAAAATAATGTACATTATACAACAAAAAAATGTTTTTAATATGTGCATAAAATATTATTGAAATATATCTAAATATACCTTCCTAACTATTGGGTGAAAATGTCTACTAGCAATAGATAGTTCATATAATGCCGTGCTACTTGCATTACAAAATTCAGGTTCATCTAGATACGGATCATACTTTCCAGTACCTAACGTATTATCTGTGTCCAATAGCAAATCTGAATTTTTGCCCTGAAAAATAAATATAATAATATAAAATTTTCAGCTTCTATATACATGCTAGAATTCCAAATCCCAAAACAGATAATTACTTTACCTGTTGCATCACAGTTCTTATAACACCAAGTAATGATATGGTTCCATTATGTAATTGATGTAATGAAAGTTGCATACATCTCTTCAAAAATGCAAGGAGTCTTTGTTGGGATAGTTGTTTTCGTCTTCTAATCAAAACATGACATAATGTCTTAACAGCAGTTTCTAAATCAATATTTGTTCGACCTAAAATATAAATTCAATAATATTAACTTATTTTAAAATATTGCATTATCTATAATACTAAACTGTAAATAATATATTTGATAATTCTCATTAATAAAACACTTAGAATTTAAACAAAACAAATAATGATTGGAATTACTGCAAAATGATAGACATATTTAAATAAGAATATTTTCAGATGAAACAACTATAGTAAAAAGATGTTTGACTAATTGCAGTTATGTTTTAAATATTATCAAAATTAGCACTAAAGCAATATCTACTTGTTTATCGTTCTTCAATAAATACCAACCTGCATTAATGTGCATTAAGTTTCTGTACAAATGTGTATAAAATCTCAAAGGATCTATATTCAAACACTCTCCTTGCCCTGACAATACAGAAAATACAGTTTGCACACACATCAGTTGATCTCTGTGATTCAACACTCTTTTTTCATCATCATCATCATCACCTGGTTGCATTAATGAATTCAATACATCAACTAAATCTGAGTATAATTCCAGATTTATTACATGGGAAAATCTGAAAATATTAATTGATAATTAATACACTTGCATAAAAAACATTTATTATTCACATTCAAGACATTAAGTATAGATACTGTCATTCAACAGTTCAAACCAGAAAAAAAACTGTATTAATAATAAAGACAAAAAATTAAAATATTTTTTTAAAACAGATATTTCCAAAATTTAAAAAATGTAAATGAATAAACTTACTTTGATAATCCTTCTAATGCCACACTCAAAACTTTTGAATTTGGGGCCCTCTTCAAAATTCTAAAGTATATAGTAAATAACACTTTGGTTATTTCCGTCATTTGTTTTTGCTTTGCTTGCTTATTCTCTTCAGCTTTTGTTTCTAACATTTCCTTCTCCAGCTCTTCTAACTTCTTATTACGTTTTCTTTCACGCTTGGAGAGTTTTAATAACTTTTGTTTTCTAGTCATAAATTTCTTTTGGCGTATTTCTTCTTCTTTTTCAGCATCTAAATTGACATCTTGAATTCGTAATGCTAATAAACAAGCTAAAGCATCTGTGTATACATCATGAGACTGTGCTTTCAAAAGATGGTTAATTGCACGAACTATCTAAATATTGAGAAAATAATATACATAAAACAAAGAATATATATATAGAAGTATTTTGAAATAAAACACCACCATAATGAGATCATATGTGACTCATGACAATGGTGTTTTAATGTTATCAAACTTACTACTAAAGAAATATCTCCTCGTTTATCATTCTTAAATATTGTTTTGCAACAATTACATATCATAGCTCTAATATTTTCCAGATTATGATTCAAAAAAGGTACTAACATCTTTGCAATGTTTTGTGAAAAGTTAAAATAGGGATGTGACTCTAATAATGAACACATGCAGCGAATAGCAATTTCAGCCAACTTTTTATCAGAATCGGTTAGTTTTTTTCCTAGCTTTTTTTTTAATGGAGCAGTCATTTTTTCAAGTTTTTGCAAGTATTTTTTATAGTAATTTAGCAGAGTTGTTTCATAACTTTGTAATTGCAATGTATCCTTTTTTAACTTGATACCAGTATTTTCTTGATGTTTTATTTGGTATTCTGGCAATATGTCCCGGAACACCTCAAATATGGAAACTGCTGCCAATTTTCTTATCTAAAACATAATATTTATTAACAATAAGTTTAATAATTCAAATAATAATAATTTTTCATCATCATTATTTATAAATTATAATAAAATCCTTCAATTTAATTAATATATGTCTACTAAATATTTTCAAAAACTTACAGTGAACAGATTAGTAGTCCCATTCTTTGAGTCATCCAACAAATACAAAAGTTCATTAAAATGTTTCACTTTTTTTCAGGACTTTCTAATAATCCTGAACAAAAGACTCCTATTCGAAATTTCTGTTTTTGTAGTTCTGCTTGTCGTTTTGCAAATAATTCTGCAACAGAGACTGGTTTTGTAGGATCTATTTCATTGTCATCTTCCAGTACAAAAATATCATCATCGTCTGAATCGTCATCATCTTTGCGAGTTTGCATGTTATGATCAATATTTTCTTTTACTTCTTCATCTTCATCATCTGGTATTTCTTCATCAACGCTACGCATAATCAAACCTGAAATAAATATTCTATTACAATTTGCGATAGATAAAAGTTTAATGCTTTCACTACCTATGTATTGGCTAGGTTACACTTTATTTGCAACCTTCAGAAAAATAAACTAGTCCTTTCATACTTTTTGATTAACACCCACCTGATTTTGTTTTTATTGGAAGCAATAACTTAGTTCTCTTTGAGTTCTTCTCATCAACATTTTCTTCTTCATACCGAGATTCAATCTCATTATCTTCTCCATCTAAATTTGGTTTCCTCTTACGCTGTTTTATTGGCTCACATTTATCTTTAAACCTGAATGTCGAATTAATATTAAAGAATAATAGAATTCAACTAGATTATAAAATACATCATCCGTTAATATTTTGCAATCTAGATTGCTGACACACAGGACTTCTCAACAACTCCAAAATTATTTTAACCATATATGAGAACTACTTTGCTTTTTAGAAGTTCTGCGCTTATCTTTATAATATAAGTTTTTAGGATTAAAATTCTTCTAGATTTGTTGACTCGTCATATGTGTCAATGAGTCTAAACAAACAATGGAGAAGAAAGCGTTACTACTTGATAAAACAAAATGAACAACTGCAATATGTATTACACTATAGCAGTGTTTTAAAAATGAGACATGTTTATCCGTATTACAAAAATGAATAAACATCCCAAAGTGAATCTTTATTGAGAATTATTGATATTATTTTCTCATTAAAAAAATCTTTAAAAGAAGTATTACAAATATAATTTTAATGCAATATTCTTCGCTAAGAAACGGATCAAATCTAAATACATATAATTACAATACAATGACAGTCATTACCGAATTTTATTAAGCAATGAATAAGAAGTAGATTTCTCAGCAACAGCTTTTTGCAAAAAAGACAAATCATCTTTTTCCACCATCTCGAGCATTCCTTGTCCATGATCACTCTCCTCTGAGTCACTATATACAACATCATTTTTGGCGGAGGAACCTGATTATTTGTTTTTAATGCGACTTTATTTCGCTTGTTTTTTATCTTTCCTTGTTTAGTAAGTTTATTTTTTTTCTGATTATTTCGCTTGACCTTACTAATTTTATTTTGCTTTTTCTGGAATGATAATATATATGAAAAATAAGAACATTTAAATTTTTAACTGATATATTTAATTAAATATATTAAATTATATACCACTGCCATGATTAGTTACAATCATAAATTATTTATATTTTATTATTAAATGAAACAAAACTAATAAGCTATTATTATATTGTCTAGGCTAATAAGTTAAGGTTAGAAAAGACATAACCAAATTCTGAAAACGTGCGTAAACAACCAGGTGATGACGGTCATTGCATCCAACATGCAAACTGAAAAGATAGATGAGACAGGGTTAGTCAACCGATTTGCATAAAAAGCATAAAAATAACTATCATTCAAATACCCTAGACAATATACTAATACCATCTACGATTGCTACAATTATTGATATTGTATTGTATATACTCTTCTTTTATCTATGGCATTGCATATAACGCGTTTAATACCAATAAACGCGATAAAATAGATAAACAAGTATGGGGCCGTTCAAGTATTACGTAAGCACGGGGAATGGGGGTATTGATTTGCTTATTTTGCTTAATTTGGGTAAGAACTTTTGCTTACTTTTGCTGACATAAGGGGAGAGGGGGGGGGGTAAATAATTGTAATAAATCTGCTTACGTAATACTTGAATGGTCCCTATGCGCGCTACATTCTTTTTAAAATGCAAAAGTAATTAATAATTACAAATTAATTAAATTCATACGATTTAATCCAGAAAATAAATTTAAATAATGTTATTTAAAAGAATAGAATATTTCATAAATTAATAGATTCAATAAATTAGTAATAGATATGTATGCAGCCTCAGTACTACTATTATAGAACAGAGATAAAAAAAAACACATACAAAACATATACAAGGCATATAAATAAAATACTATAGAATATTAAATAATTATTTGTGAAATAATATTTTTGCGTATTGCGTAAATACCTACCCTTAAACATCGCAACATCCTACACACGTTTACGATTTTCGAGAATTTACAAAAATAATCGTGTCGCCCATAATAGAAGAATAAACATAGACGTGAAGCAATTGGGTTAGGTTATTCACATCTGGCGACCAACATGCTTTTGACGTATTACCACGAATAGAACTGTCAAATAATCAAGACCAATATTATCAACAAATCTTCAAAATGATGTTAATATAATTGTTTAACCACGTTTATATTATTAAAAAATGGCGGAAGAATTAAAAAAATACCTTAATCAGCTGCTCCAGAGGTTGTTCAATATAATGTATTCTTTAAATACACAATCAGAATCTTCATTATCATAATACTTTTCTTACAGGGTTAATGGTTTGTTATGTATTCTCATAACAGATAGGGATGGCGTACCATTATTAAGGTTGCTTCCGAAAGAGCCCCTGAGCTGTCTATGAGGCCAGGTTTTCTATCAACTTTTGGCATGGCTACAGACCAAGCTAGTAAATTAGGTCTAGGTCGTAATAAAACAGTTATTTGTATGTACTCAAATTATCAGGTAATAATAAGTTATATCATGATACTCT
>NW_020537263.1:0-30504 GCF_003426905.1 Ctenocephalides felis | reverse complement strand
GCCTGAATCTTCATAAGAGCTTACTGTTTGATTGACTGGAGTCGATGAGGACAACTTGAATGAAGTATTTAAATCCAGTTCTAAAAACAACATACAATCAAGATCCAGTTCCAAAGTCTAAAGCATCAAAAGACGATTTGGTGGGTTAAAGGACAAGGATAGGTTGATTTGCGATTCCAGTAAAATTTTTGATGTCAGCGATAACCCGAAGTCTGGACATGCAGAATGAGTATGCCAACGGAAGTCCGGTGTCATGGCTAGAGTAAATGCGTTAATCCGAGATGGCCCGAGGACTGTACGTACCTTTTAAATAGCCAACAAAAGACCAGTGATTAGGGCTTTGCATCAAAGTCTATATATTTCTTTAATTCTTGATCCATGTTCAATTGCTATATCATTTTAGATGTCATAGGTCACCAGTATATAGAAATATTAATTAATAAAAATTATTTCTATGTTTTATAAAAATGTATATTAAAATATATCATTATCAAAACTATGCAAAATGTCATGATATGAATATTTATTTATCATAATTGAATATATCATTATAGCAATTTGACATGACACACTGTTCTAATTCTTTTTTTGTAAGTTTACCTCGGAATTCGAGATACCCAGTTGTAAGTCTGTAAATACTGTATATTAACACCCTAAAAGTTGTCTCAAAACCGTATTGATGTGAAACTTGTTCGAGGGTGATCGGAAACACGCTGTATTTAATTGTGTGAAGACCGAATGCAGAAGAGTCGTAAAGTTGACGTCTCTGCATTTGACATCTTAGTGCGAATGGTATTACTGCCTCCCAGCTCGCTGCGACCCGAGGTCTGGGCGCACTGGTTAGGTAGGGCAGTGAACGACCGATGGTCAGATCTAGTTATTGTGCTTGTGATGACCAATCGGGGAGAGTTTGCAATTGGCGTCGGTCATGTCCGCACTATATACAATGGAAAGCATATGAGGACTAGCAGTCAATGTAGTGTAATGTCTATGATTCCAGCACTTGAGCACCAATTCAAGCAATTTTTAATTCCTATAACTGTCATCTGACAAAATGGATGTGTTATGTTTTTCTCTACTCTACTAAAAATTTAACATATATCAGCATTTAACTCTTTTTCCAAAGAAGTTTCACTGCTTTATTTAATTTTTTTTCCAAAGAAGTTTCACTGCTAATATGTACAAATGTAGAAGTAATACCAAGGTTTAAATTACAAAATGTACATGTGCTGCCATCTATAATCAAAGCTGCGCATTTCAATCGATGAAACGTCAAATTGCCAAACATAGCGATCTGTTTATACTTGTTTATCTATGACTCAAGCTATCTAGTTATCTCTGGCTCTCTACAGTGGCAACACTTATGCGCTAGTCACGCTTGAGTGCTTGACACAAGTCGCAAGTTTATATTTACTTATCTATGAGTCGCAGCATTTATTATTCAGAGTACTTGAGATAAAATAAAAACTAAAATGTCGTCTAAAGATTTAGATTCTACACAACTGCCAATAGAATGCTGTAGATTATGTTTGAAACACGGTTGTGGATATGTTGACTTATCAGAATATACTGCAAGAAGAATGAAGAACCAGAATTTGCTACTAGAAATCAGGACTTTGCAGATAAAGATTAAATTTTGTCTGGACATAGAGGTAAGCTTTTATTAAATATACATTCATACATACATATATTTATATATGCACATGCAAACATACATTTAAATATGCATGTATACACATAACCTAAAAATTGAAAAGGGGCGCCCATTAATAACGATGAATGATTTGACAAAAATTCATGAAGTATATGTGGGGGAGGTGGAGTTTAGTAATGGACGGCTCCGGTTTTTTTTTAGTTTCGACAATCAGATTACAACGTTATAATCCAGATTTTGAAAGAGAGGTGTAGAAAATAAAAACAAGAAAAATGACATAAAAGAAGGATTTAGATGTGGATCCGATTTATCTTGAAACCTTAAACTACTTCTTTTATGACCTGCGCAACTGATAGAATTTTTAGGGATTTTATGGAACGTATGGTTGGTCATAAACCATGGAGTGTAGCTGATTATTATGAGTATCTTGTTTTCAGCTCTCTGAATTACAAGAATGTTGTTTTGGCTAGCAAAACCCCAAAGATCTATCCCATTTGTCCATAGACCTCATACAATTGTATAAGGTCTATGCATTTGTCCCATTAATAATGCCCATTAATAACGATGAATGATTTGACGAAAATTCGCAACTAATAGAATTTTTAGGGATTTTATGGAACATATGGTTGGTCATAAACCATGGAGTGTTATTGATTATCATGAGTACCTTGTTTTCAGCTCTTAGAATTACAAGAATTTTGTTTTGGCCCCATAGCACAACCCCATAGATCTATCCCATTTGTCCATGTTGGAATTTTCATCCCTTTGTGTTGTATAATAGAAGCTTGTTTTCGAGTGGGCGATTGGACGATCTTCTCATGAGCTAGTTTATTTCTTTCAGTTTTAGGTCTGCCTGTTTTCGCTCCACGATCATGTGCATTTTCCTCTTCAGTTTACTATCAAAATGCATACCTAATTATTTCTCAGATTGATGATTTGATATAACTGCATTATTCAGGCACAAAACATGAATGGTTTCTTAATGAAATAATAAGATTCAATATTCCATTTTCTAAGGTATGATTTTATTTTGATTAGATAGGTTTGAAGTATCTGTTGGTTTATCATTATTACTTGAAAAATAGCAATGTCATCAGCATACCTGCTCATTGTTAAATCCGAATTAAGTGACGTTTTTTTATAATTTGGGACTCTGTATACCGCCCCGAAGAACGCCAGAATTGTAAAGTAGTTCGGAGAGACTTTCTTCGAAAAAGAACTTCATTGAGCAGTAAACTTATGTGCCAATCCTCATCATAGGCCTGGATGATGTCAAAAAACTACTATACTAAATTTTATTTGTTGAGGGCAATGAGAGTATCGGTTATCCTGCTGCATTATTGAATAGTTGAATAATGTTTTCTAAAACCAAATGGTGTTTAGGTATTTAGGTTTTTTTGAATGATGATGTTCTAGAAGTCTTTGTAAAATAAGTCTTTCCATAATTTTTTGGAATCATGGAGATTTTAACGTTTTTCCATACTGATGACTAGTAATTATATTAAAGTATTTGAAGTTGAATTGCTTAGCGTCATGAAGAATAACAAACATTTGGATGGAAGATATTTTAGCGTTTTTGAAGCAATTTTTTGGCATCCGGGGCGCGACCCGTCATTCGTTTTACTTCGGGCGCTACGATGTGGAAAGGAAAAGGGGAATACTACCACGTTACATTCTTCCCAGAGTAGGTGTAACACCATTCTACAAGAAAATGGTTCCAATGATGACTTTCTCTTCTGTAAAATATGTAGAAAAACATACCGGCGGACTTGCTGAAAGAGGTGGGCAAAAAGGGATCAAGGAAACTGACCAAATTGTTGAACCATATATACGAAACGGGCGAATGGCCAAAGGACTTTCTGGATGTCACGATGATAGTTCTTTGGAAAAAGCCCAAAGCAAATAAGTGCACACAGGAAAGTTTCTTGCCAAAGTGCTTACGAGGCGACTAGAAAATAAGATCGAGCTGCACATGAGCTAAGACCAGTTTGGTTTTAGAAAAAAGAGGCACTATGGACGCAATTGGAATATTGAGGATAATGTCGGATAGATGTCTCGACGTTAAAGAGAACATATGCTTTTGCTTTATAGATTTGCAGAAAGTTTTTGACAGAGTCAACGGGAGTAAGCTTATAGAAATTTTAAAATCTATTAACGTCGTTTGGATAGATCGCAGCCTGATCCAGAATCTGTATATGGGACACAAGGTTTGTGTGAACCAGGGGGATACGAATAGTGTTGAAATAGGTAGAGGAGTGCGGTAAGGATGCTGCATATTCTCTTCACCTCCGAATGGAAAAGATAAAGTGGAAAGACAAGATAACAAAAGAAAAAGTCCTGAGAAGTGTGGGCAAAGAGATACAGGAAAGTAAAAGCCAAAGCACAGGATCATGAAGCATTGAAGCAGAAGTTCGGAAAAGAAAACACTTGAAAAAAAAATGAGGGGGGGGGGTAGTGGTAATGGGAATGATAGACGACAAATGGCAAGGGAATTACGTATTGCGGTGGCTCTTACACCATGGACCAGACTCCAGTTATTATTATTAATAATAATCTGGCGCGAATATTCAAAATCGCTAACAGAAAATTCAAAAAAGTTCATTTTTAATAAAAAATTTCAAAGTTCTCAAAAAGTTCTAGTTCTATCAAATTTTTTTAAAAAATGTAGAAATTTTAAATTACGGTACGGGAAGTTCCTGCAATTTGTCTAAGAGCGCAAAGCCTAGTTTTAACCTTTTTTTGACTGAGAAAAACTAGGGGTCTCGCCAACGAATTTTGCACACGCCCATGCATTGTCTAGCGCCGCCATTGCTGAGACCAATAAATTTCCTTATCTGAATAAATCCCTCCACTTTTTATAACGTTGTAAACCTGCTTCGTCATCATGGCAACACTATTAAAATATTTCTAGGTTATATACGTCTCCCGTCTATTGGCAACACTGAGTTTGTGAGAGCAAAGAACGCTTCGCTTCGTTAGCAGAAATGTCATTTATTTATTTTTTAATGTGATTTTTTAATAATTTAATTTTAAGTTTTGTTTTAAGATGTCTAGAGACTTGTGTAGATTGTGTTTAAATCATGGCAGTGGTTATATGTATTTGGGTGCACCAGATTTGAATGATACACAAAAGACTTCTTTATTGGAATTGAAAACCATATTTTTGAAATTAAAATATTGTGTGGATGTACAGGTAAAAGATATTAGTAGTTTTGTTGATAATAATTAGTTTTATGTAGTTTTTGAGGTCTTTACTTTTGGAGGCAAAATGACTTCATATGACATTTGACATAACCTCAATTTTGTGTCAAGCTTGGAATATATACATAAGAAAATGAAAGGCATAATTATAAAAATATTGAAAATAAGATGGTTATTAGTAAAGTAATATTTTTGTGTTTTACATAAAACACTGGTATGTATATATAGCATAATTATTATTAATTGAAAGTATCGAAAGAATGATCGTAGACTTTTTACTATACTGCTAAAATTATTTAAAGAAACTAGTTAGCTTGATTGAAGCTGTATTGACAATGCCTAGTATTTGTCCAGGAAAATATACAATTATATAACAATGACATAATTACTAATTGTTTGCATAATTATTATTTTTGTGTCGAAGACTTGTTGGGAATATCGTTTCTATTAAACTGTTAAAAATATCATATTTTTGTGATACTCATAGGGTTTCTATTAAACTGTTAAAAATATCATATTTTTAACAGCTTAATAGAGACCCTATGGGCATCACTCCGATACTCCCAACAAGTCTTCGACACAAAAATAATAATTATGCAAACAATTAGTAATTATGTAATTATTATATAATTATATATTTTCTTGACAACTACTAGCCATTGTGAATATAGCAATAAAGCTAACTAGTTTTTCGATACTTTCAATTTATACTTTCCTGTAAGTATCTAGTTTTGTTTGATATTTTAAATATCAAATCTCGTACGATATAGTTGGTTTTTGCAATTATAATTTCTGAAGTACATTTTTCTTACAAATAATTTAATAAACATTATTGTTATTAAATTATTGTTATTATTATTATTATTTATGTTCAAATCTTAGGTGAATTAATTTGTAAAGTCTAGTTCATATGTGCACTATTCAGTATAAGATCAATTTGCTAAATATTCCATATTCAATGCCAAACAAATGAATTTTTGACATATGAAACAAAATTCTAAATCATTTTTTTATTAAGTAAAAATTTGGTTTTGTATTTTTAAATAATTTTGTAAAGTAAACCAAAATGCAACATGCATAAGTTTGAAAAATAATGTATATGCAATTTTGGACTTATTGCGTTATTTATTAAGCTGAATTATATAATTTCATCCGCCAACATATACTGTTGACTGTATCTTATATTATTATAATTTCTGGCACATCTCAGCTGCTTTTCAGCAGTAATAATGTAGACATTACAATTTTCTTGTATATTACATTCTAATATTATCTAGGCTCATAATGTCACTTAAATTTAAATTTCAAGAGAATTCACATTTCTAGTAGGTGCCAGTTCAAATGTTTTCATTGTCAAACAATGATAAGTGGTTCTTTGTAATTTTTGCCATTTATTGCTACAATATTACTATAGTTTTATAGTAAATTAAATCTTAAAAATTTTCTTTGACAAATTCTAAAAAGAATTATCAAAATCTAAATAACCGTTTAGGAGAAGTTTCAAATCATACACCCGTGCAGAAGAATTTTATATGTAAGATATATTCCATCCTTGGTATATAAATGAGGTTAAGTTATGTTAAATGTTTTATGAAAGGCTAGTATTTCACCACACGATACAATAATGACATATTTATCAATTTTTTACTCGATCAATAGAATTGGTAAGAAATGGAAAAAAGAGTGCGCGTGAGGTTCACACGCGATTAAAGTAAAACTTTTTTGCTATTGTACGATATGACATTTTTTTGCATAGTTTTATTGTCAATCAAAATATTATACATTTTTTAAGACAATATGATGTTGGTGTTAATGCATTTAAAAGATTATCTCCTATGAGATATCTCTCTTTTTTATTTTTGATATTTTATTTAAGATCGTATGGCCATTTTTTTTCAATCTTTGTGTGGGATATTCCTCGCTCAATTCTTTTAAATATTTGTTAGGGTGACCTGGTAGTTTTTCGTGATATTTTTTGCTCCTTTCTTTTATCATCTCATTAATAGTTTTTATTTTTAGGTCTTTATGTAGGGTGTCATTTGTAACATACCAGGGTGCGTTCACAATGCATCTTAAAATTTTCGATTGCGCTACTTGAATTTTTTTTATATTTGAATTGCTTGCGCACGCCCATAGCTCAATGCCGTATGTCCAGATTGGGATAATTATTGTTTTATATAAAAGGAGTTTGTTTTCATAGCACATATTTGAACTCCTGCCAATTAGCCAATACAACTATTTGAACTTCTTCTCCATCTGTTTTCTTTTCATTTTGATGTGCGTTGACCAGTTTAACTTTCTATCGAGATGAATCCCAAGGTATTTTACACTCTCATATTTCGGTATTTCTATGTTGTTTATTTTTACGCTTGGGCAGTCCAGGGTTCTTGTTGTGAAGGTTATATGGCTAGATTTTGTTTCATTTATTTTAATCTTCCACTTATTGAGCCACTTTTAAAATTCGGAGACATATTGTTGCATTTGTTTGAGTTCCCATGACAACTGTATCATCGGCAAAAGTTCCAATTATGACATTGCTATCAGTTGGAATGTCGTGCGCATATATGAGATATAATAATGGCCCTAAAACACTCCCTTGTGGAACCCCCGACTTGATGTTACATAATTCTGATGTTTCTGTTCCAACTCTAGTTCTGAATAATCTGTTTGTTAAGTAACTTTTCAATAGTAAAAATATCTTGTGCGGCAAAGAATTTTTTATTTTGATGAGTAGGCCCTCGTGTCATATTTTATCAAATGCCTGTTTGATATCGATAAAGATTGCTGAACAATATTCCTTTCTTTCTATTGCCTTTTGGATGCTATTTACTATCCTATGGCATTGTTGTATTGTGGAGTGCTGGGTTCTAAACCCGAATTGATGATCAGGTATTATATCTAAATACTCTTTTATTCTTACTAATAATAGTTTTTCCAACAATTTTGATAGAATTAGCAGTAAACTGATTGGTCTGTAAGATGTGACATTTGAAGCTGGTTTTTATGGTTTTAAAATCATTGTAACCTCTGATCTGAGTAATGTATTCCGCTACACTGTTGTTCCGCATGACTTTCAACTTTTGTTTTAATTCATTCGATAAATTGTTGAATACAGTTTTATCCCTTGGATTACGTGACCTTTGCCAAATTTTCCTTGCTCGTCTTTTTTTCCTTATTAATATTTTAATTTCCATTGTGATATTAGACGTCGAATTGCTATATGTTATATGCGGAGTAGCATTTTGTAGAGATTTTTTCAGAGTATTTATATAAAAATTTAAGTTATTCTCTATATCTGCTTCAGATTTCAATCTGACTTTAAGGTCTAATTTAGAATTGATTTCTTGTCTAAAAGAGTTCCAGTTTGTTTTACTATTAAAAAGACAATTAATTTTTTTCACTCTTATTACTGTGGTGCTAATTGTTGCTATAATAGGTGTATGATCTGATGATAAATCTGAATTATCTTCTATGTTTGTGTATAAATCAGAAATGCCATTTGTTATATAAAAATCTAGAAGGTCAGGGTGTTTGTTGCTATCCGTAGGCCAATAAGTAGGTTTCCTAGTCAGTAAGAATGAATAATTTTTGTTTAACAGCATTTGTGCCAACTGCTTACCTTTAGGAGTGGTAAAACTAGAGCCCCATAATGTATTTTTGCTGTTCAAATCACCATCCACTACAAATCTGTGTCCTAATGTATCAAAGAATTTTTCATAATCATCTGTTTTCACCCTGTGACGTGGAGGACACCATACAGATGAGAGAATGATATCATAGGGAAATGTACTAATGCATATTGTAGATGCTTGTAAGTAATTTTCTTGAAAATTTGTTTGTGTGTAGTGTGAAATACTGTTTTTAATCAATATTCCAGATCCAGCGTGTGTAGTATTGTCTGGGTGATTAGTATTATAGAAAGAATAGAAAGGAATCTTGAAATGTACATTATTTGTTAAATGCGTTTCACTGATTAGCATCACATCATATGTTGTTGTAAAAATATTATTAATTCATTTTTGTGGTTTAGAATACTATTTGCATTCCATTGAGCAATCCGAAGAAACTTGGCCAATAATTTTTAACTAATTTGGATTACATGTTCATGACTAACCTGTTTTGTTCCATTAGCTGTTTGAACATGTCTTTAAAATCATTAATTAATGTGATAAGATCAACGGTTACCTGTGACTGTTCGTTTTCGTTATTTCGTTGTAACTTTAATACTTCTGAATAGCTTCTATGGTCACTGTAGGAATTGATGTTTTAACTCTATCCGTGGTTCGTCTTCCTTCTTGAAAGTTGTAATTATGTTGTTTGTAATAACCTTTGTAGAAATGACAACCTTTGTAGTTTGCCGGGTGAGCACCACCACATAGAATACATGTTGCTGGAATAGATCTCTCTTTCTTACATACTGAAGTATTATGAGGTCCACCGCATTTAACGCAGGCAAAAGGTCTGTTGCAATAATTTTTAGAGTGTCCATACATTTGACATTTTGTACATTGAATAACACATTTGCTTTTACGTGGCGGTTCTACCACAATCATATGATTAAGCATTTTTTTTAGTTTATATATTTCGCCATTGTTTTCTGCAGGTTCTAAATCAACAAAAAACATGTTTAAAGGCAATTTGGTTTTGTGTTGTTTTACGTTAATTATACACCTTACTTTAAAATTAAGTTTCTCTAATTCATTTCTTATTTCATTGGTGTCATATGTATGGTGTATATTTTTTATCACAGCTCTATAAGACCGTTCCTGGTTAAAAAACTTGATTACTGCCCTGTATTGGTCTGGTAAATTAGTGTTTATTCTAATTATATCATTCGGCATAGATTTAAGTATATAATCATTTTCATCCATGATTTTATTTAAATCACTTTTCATATCCGGGAAGTCTGTAATGCCGTACACAAATATTGGTGGGGGTCTTTGTATGTTAGTGGTAGACGTTCTGATGTTTTTATCCGTTTGATTAACGGTATTGGAATTTGATGTTTCAGTTGTCAAATTTAATATGTCAAATCTATTTGATACTTTTATTGAATTTTCAAGTGAATTGTTTGATGATGTGCGCCTACGCTTAAAAGTTTTACTTGAATTTACTACTTGCCATGAGACAGACGGCATAGGCGTTGCCTCGGTATCTTCAGTATCTGTTTGATTGTGTGTTTCCTGTTTCGGCTCTGAAGAAGCTGCTGTACCCCCAATCATGGGGCACACAAACTTTAGTTCAACCTTTCAGTAAATTAATCTTAGAGCAATAATTACTTAATTTATGGTAATTTTTTAATTTATTAAAAAACTTGGTTATGTCAAACTTATGTAAAAACAAAAGCTACATATGACATTTAAGTTAAAAATAAATACATCATATAACAATTTTGAATATTGTTTATTAGTAATATGGTAACACTCGTGATGCACACATTTATTAGTGTCGAACATTATACACATTTATATAATAATGAGTTGTAAATTATATATTTTTAATAGCATTAAAAATATTTATAATATTTGAGAACAATAATGTAATTAAAGCCATACTTCAAATATGACATGATCGGTTTGTCATTGTAATTAGCATTTAGTAGAAATGAACCTTCATTAGAGAAATGAAGTAATTGCTGATTGATAAATTCTATAATATTCGTTTACACAGTGGATTAAGTTAAACATCGCCTCAAGAAACTTCATGTAATTAAAATTAACATACATTCATTGACTACTTGCATATTTTTTTACTTTTTGGCTGGCGATATAATCTCATTCTTTGAGCAGCTGTAATATCTGTCTTGACGACAAAATATTTTCCATAATTATTTAGGGGAAGAGGGTTTTGAATTATCCAAACCAATTGATCCGTGTTTCCGAAATTTTGTTTTGGATCTTTTAATCTTATCTTTATCTTTCGGAATTTTTGTTTGAAAAGTTGTATCCGAAATTTCTTTTGGACCTGAAATTAATTTTAATAACAGTATATTTTATTTGGTAAGCATTTATATTTCACTATGTTATAATTTTGTAATATATATTTTGTTAATTTTTCAGATATCACAAAATGACCATTTATCAAAACATATTTGTTTGGACTGCGTCCGTAATGTGGATACTTTTTACACATTCAAACGAATGTGTAAAAACTCGGAGGAGCTGCAGAAATCAGCTATATTAGAAAATACATTGGAAGAAGGGGTAAATATATTGGAAAATTTTAGGATAATATAGTTATGCTATGTTACTGGTCTCTCCTGGTGTATGCATGTATGAAATAAGCTTATGTTGAAGATTTGGTAATTTTTGTGCATTTATTTTGGCTTGCGTTTTTTCGTTTATTTAAATTTTGAATACTCTCTTTGGAAGAATAGGCTGAATTATTGACACTCAAATACATAGTACTAGATATTATCTATTATATAAAAATAAGTTGGGTTTTCCTTCCTGACGATATAACTCCAGAACGCACGAACCGATTTCGGCGATTTTGCATTCGTTGGAAAGGTCTCGGACTCCGTGAGGTATAGCAAAGAAAATTGAAGAAAGATTTCAACAGAAAAGCGGAAAACACTTTTTTCACATACAGCGTCATCTCTGATACTTAGCATGTACTAACAACTAATATTTTTTGTTCGACTGCTACTCATTGGTTTGACTGCTACTCATTGTTCTCTGCTCAGTTAATTTCATGTGACAAACCGGCATTCTGTTCACTGTGAAATTGTGCAAAAAAGTAAAAAATAAGCTAATCGTTTCCTAGCATTTCAATTGGAAACTATCAAATCAATCACGTGTATTGTGCTTTATCTTTTAATCATCAAACGAAATGTTACATAAAATGAAACCATCTGGCAAACGGAGCTCGCCCGGTTTGCTAGTTGTAATATAATTTTCTATGTCATTGTTGGTATTCTGTCGTAGTCCGTTGATTTATAAACGATTACTTAGCACAAAGCATTGTCTTATGAAATAAACAAATAAGGATTCAATTTTGAAATTTCTAATTGTAAACGAGATTGTTTTCTGTTTAAAGATTTATTTGTATAAAAATAAAAACGTCGGGATTAGATTTTTTATCAATAAGTATTTCATATTATTTCATTTACTTTAATATGGACATCAAAGCAGAATATATAAGCAAAGAAAAATAATATTTTATTACATTGGATATTAAATTCCTTTTTTATTTGAACAGAATGGTCAAGAAAAAATTCCGGAAGTCACTACAAGTGCAGGTAAATAATATTAATTTCTTAGTTTAGTTGCTTTTTAACTCATTTGTTACTTTTATCTTTTTTCGAAGTTTCATGTTATTATGGATTGCTTGGCGCCCGAATTGGTAAAAGTATCTGTGTGTGCGTGCGTGAGTGGGTCAAACCTTTTTCGTCGACGTTTTCTTAAAAACGGCTGTACTGATTTGACAAATTGTAGGGCTTTTTGATTACGGACTCTTTTCGACTACTCTTGCGCGTAGATAGATTGGCTCATTTTATTATAGTTGACAGAAAAGTACCTTCAAATAGTTAGTCACTTATCTGCTAATTTTAAAAATAGGCTTGGCCGATCGTCACGCGTATCATAGTATGAATCTATTTTCATCAAAAAACTTTTAAATTTTCATAATAGGTGCAGCCGTTTTTGAAAAACGTTGATGAATGGCTTACTTCTTTCTTATGCACTCATACTTTTTCCAATTTAGGCTTTAAACGATTCAGAATAACTTACAACGTCGAGAAAATAAAAAAGTGATTAATATTTATATTTAACCCCATATCTCCACGGTTTACCTTGATTGTCAAATTGTCATGAAATATTGACGGATATCTTTTTAAAGTTGGTACTTCCTACAAATCATATGGATAATTACACAACAATGGCATCTAGGTGCCATCCTACGGACTTATTGAGTGATGCTGTATTAACCAACAAATTTACATACATATATTTTATTCCAATAATTTTCTTATTTACAGAACCACCTGCCTCAACACCGGCAATTGCAGTTCCTGCCAAAAATGAACAGCAACCAGTCGAGAAACCAAATGTTTCGGGAAGTGATGTAAGAATTATTATCAATAGCGAAATGTAGTACTTTTATTCAGCATTACTTTTACATTTACATTTACATTTCATTACTTAACATATTTCTATTAAACACGAAACTCATTGAAAAATATTTGTTCACGCCGGCGTCGGCCACCGCCAAATTTAAAATGACTTTATTTCATAAAAAGTAATTCTTTACAGTTTTAGAATTTTTCGTTTGTTATATCCCTTCTCTGTTTTTCATTCTTCTTTTATTTTTTACAACCCGCATTCACTCACTCTGTACCACACGTGCTGCGTAACCTTGATCAGTTTTTGTAATGTTCTGCGATTGAACACATACAATATAGTAGGGCAATATGTGCTCCTTTAATTCCTCGTTTATTAATTTATTATATTATTTTTTACACAATTTTGTGTTCAATTTCAAATTTTACACAATTAATTTTTCTGTTTTTTTCCTGGTTTGGTATGTATATAATTTTCTCCTTTTTTATATATTTTTAATTATTATAAACTTTGTATTTATGTAATGTTCTTTTTAGATTACTGAATGATGACACACATCAAGTGTCGAAACGTTTAATGGAATAAAAAAAATTCTATTTATTCTTCTTTTTAATTCGATGATTTGGCTGCATATTTAATATTTCAAATATGTATCGACGTCGACAAAACTATCATCATATATATATATATATATATATATTCTTGTGCCCCATCCAGCGACGAAGCCAACAAAATGTAGGTTCTTCCTGCTGCTAAGTATCAAGCTGGTACCAGACTGTGAAGTCGAATCAGTAAAATAGATGAAGACTTTTGATGTTTATGTTTATTTCATGATTCTTGAACACTTTTTGTGTAACTTGAACAACTGAATTTAAAAATAACTCTATTGATTACCCAATACTACTCATAATGATCTGAACATTGTTATAACTTGATTATGACTGAACTATACTGACTGAGAAATGAACTAAGAATGAACTACTGACTAAGAATGAACAACGATTTCGTCATCTTGCAGCTTTTATATTCCTTATCAAGATGACGCAATCCTTTTTTAGAATGTTTGTTCGAACTTGTTCAGATTCGTTATATGTGAGTCAGAAACTACGCACTCCTTATTTATTCAAGGCGCAGTTTGTGGTTTTGCAGTTAGAAAGCCTTGCAAAAGACCGTTATTCTGAACACGTGATCTTCTTATTTCTAACATACAATGTAAGAGCTATGACTAAACATGCATACTGCGTCATTCATATTCTGACCGTTATATAGTAATTTATAATATTATTTATAATTATTACCAATGGGTGGATACCACTACAATATATATTTGAAGTATTTTGCTTGTCAATCGTCGAACTACAATAAGGTTAAAATAGAAAAGTTATTTATTCTATTAAACGTTTCGACACTTGAACCATACTTTCAACATGCCCAATTCTACCATCTTTTATAATGAAAAGAATTATGACCTTAGAAAGATAGTTGAGTTGTTACTTATATCCCTTACTACTTCTTGTGTCAACAAACGGAATTCCTCTCATCTTTTACATGACAGTTACAAAGTCATTATTAATTTCATGAAAAGTAATTCTTTACAGTGTTCGTAATCTTCATTCGTTCGTTATATCTCTTTCTCTGTTTCTCATTCCTCTTCTTGTTTCTCACACCCCGCATTCACTCACTCTACCGCACGTGCCGTTAGCCTTCACTGGTTTGTTTTCAATGCACTCCGAGCGAATAACACATTAGGAGGGCATAATGTGCGTCCTTGCTACCTCGTTTTGCATGGTATTGTTCATAGTTTACCTCGTCTTGCATGGTATTCTCTTTTTTATCATTTGAATAACCTTCTTAATAATTTACATTTTATTCTCGCTGGCCGTTCGCTGTTTTGCTGCCACTCCTTATTGGAGCAACAATGTCTCTAACATGACTCGACTCCGTTTTATATTCAGCATTCTTCCGCACATACTTGCTCCAATACGCCTTTCCGCAGTACACACTCTTTTGATGGACCCTCGTCCGATTTTCTATGCATACTCCAATTCAACTACAATTTCTTTCTGTACGGAATTTTTCTTCCAATTTTCTCTGTAATTTATATTCTTACTCTTTGCTAGCCCTTGCATTCTTTACTACTTTCACATCATTTTTCTCCTTTTCATCATCATTTCGTTTCATATCATCATCATCTGATACTAAATCAATTTGCTGGCTTTAACTATCTTCAATAGATTATATAAATCAATATTTACTGGACTAATTCCTTTTTGTTACATCTGCTATTCTGCCTTAACTCTTTTACACTTCTGATTTTGCACTCGCACACTATCTAATATATTCGCTATACCGTCAGACCTGCAAATACTAACTTTGGTGTATATTTTATATTGGAAAAGTTTGCATATGATGCTCCTCAGGTCATCGTAGGGCAATCTCACATTATCATGTGCAGCGTTAAAGCAGGCTCTTGTTTGTTCACTTAACCGCTACACCAGTAATAAAGCCAACCTTCTCTTCAACCTTCTCACACTATCTAATATATTCGCTATACCGTCAGACCTGCAAATACTAACTTTGGTGTATATTTTATATTGGAAAAGTTTGCATATGATGCTCCTCAGGTCATCGTAGGGCAATCTCACATTATCATGTGCAGCGTTAAAGCAGGCTCTTGTTTGTTTACTTAACCGCTACACCAGTAATAAAGCCAACCTTCTCTTTCACGATTTATACTTCTCAAAAATCGCGTCCATGCTTCTAACTCAAAATTTCACATCCATAGCGCCATAGCTCATATCCAGTACGCCCAAATCTCGGTTTATCCTCGGCTAGATTAGTAGTACCATTCGCATGAAGTAAAGAGGGTAGCGCCTGTAAATGCACTGGCGCAAATTCTACAACTCTCCTACTCTCTACAAGACCGGTGTTGGCACAATATAACATGTTTCCAATCACCTTGGAATAGGTTTGTCGTCAACACTGCACGAGTTAATAGCACAAAATCGGTTCATGTGACATTCCCTTTGCAATCAAACTTGCCCCGCAGTACTTAATGATAGTTATTCCGCTCAAGAAGTTGGTAATATATTTTGGCATCTACTTGGATAGAAAATTAAATTGGAAAATATACATAGCAAATTGATTAGCTCATCAAAAATTACCACTGGCTTCATAATAGAAATTTAGAATCAACAGTTTACTATAAAATACTAATATATATACTTCCAACCCGTGTGGACCTACGGTCTTCAACTGTGCGGTTCTGCAAAAAAGAGTAACTTAAACATTATGCAGCGCGCTCAAAATAAAATCGCGAGGCAAACCTAAAACGCTTCTTGTTGCACCAATGTGGAATATACACCAAAGCTCATGCACGCTCACAACAAATCGCAGTAGTTGCTACGAAATACAAAATAGAATAGAAGTCCACCCAAAAGAATAATTAATTACGGTTAATGAAGTATTTGAATCGTAGCAGTTTGGTAAGGCGGCTTAGTCGAGAGCTACTTGAAAATTGGAACGATTGGCGTGGTTAGATTACGAACACACTACTAACACTGAATTAACTCATACTGATACATATAATGTGACATATTGGTAGTCATTGCAAGTGCAGCCTAAGCTGAGAATGATTTTAATCAAACTGAAGTTGCACATTTGGAGATTCAAGGTCTTCATATTTCACTACCGCTCTTTTTATTGATTCATCAATTTTTTAATCTGAACAATAATTTTTAATTATGCTGTAGCATGTCTAGCGAATTGAGTGAGATTTCAAAAGCTCTATGGCTTTTGAAATCTTCTTTACAGCTTTGCCATAGATTTGTACGGCAAATAGTTCCTTGTCCCAAACTGCAGTTTCTTCAGATTTTAATATTTTTGCTCTTTCTGCAGCCAAAAGAAAATTGGTTCCGATAGTGTAAGGGGTAGACAAATCTTGATGAAAATTCATTGTTTTTTTCAGTAAAATTTTGCTTTTGAATTTAAATTTAGGGCTTGTGGTAGGAAGGTAGAAAATTTACTGCTGTGTGTGTTTTTAAATACAAAAGGTGGCCAACCCTTGCCACTTAGGCCACTTAGGAGTATGAAATATCTATATATGTTATTCTGATTTTCTGTCATACTAAACGTGATTAGATGATTTTATGAAAATTGCTCAAACCGTTTCGGAGGACTAATGACACGAAAATTTATATATGTATATTTTAAGCATTTGTATATGTTTCAGTGTCTATCAAATGTTATTTTATTACACAACGATCATATATTTATCAACTTCATGGCTAACTGTATTTTCTATCATTCCAGTTGGTAAAGAATAATCAGGAGTCTGTGATACCAGTAAAAGAAAATAAAAGTGCATTAAAAGAAACAAACACAAATCCACCTCTAGAAGAAAGTACAACTGCAACACCAGAACCACGGAAATTGTCCAAGGGCTATGCGTAAATATTTAGACATAAATGATTATTTATTAATGAATTCAATTAATAAACCAAAATTTATCTCAATTTTTCAGGTGTGCAGAGTGTTCGAGGTCTTTTAAAAATTTAAGGGCTTACAGAGTTCATTATCTAATACATGCAAAGAAAAATGAAAGGTACGCTTTAAAATTTGTTTTAGATAAAATATACAATCAAATCAAATGATAATAATAAGTGGATTTATTAAATTATTTATTTGTTTACATTTTTCAGTACCACCACAGAACCTCCTAAAGACAGCACAGTTCCACCTGCAATTCTTCCAGCTGGTAAGTAGAGATATTAATATTATTGTTTTATATTTAATCTTGTTCAATAAGCAATATGAATTTGTATATGGTTTTTAATAATTAATTTATTTATTTTTATCATTTTATTTATTTAATTATTTGTATTTGATGATTCCACAAACAATAAATTTAAGAATACATAGGATTCATAAAAATTCTTATGGCATAAATTAAAAAAACATAGAGTGCGCGTAAGGTTCACACGCGATTGAAGTAAAACTTTGAATAATATAATAAAAGCTTTAAATAATGAAGAAATTATTTAAATAAACTTACGCTTAGGACACGGCACAAATGTTTTATTTAATTTATTATTTTTATTATAATTATTTATGGGAAACAGAGTAAAATATTCTTCTGATTCAGGATTTTTTTTTATTAAATCAAGATTTGTACTACGATGTAACCTTAAAATGTTTATTTATCTATGCCAATTTTCTTGTTGATATCGGTACGCATACCATAGATAAATAAGCATAAAATGAATGACGTAAACAACGTTGGTGCCGGTACGCGTACAACGACAGATCTCTATTCACACAACTATGCTATTTCATCGAGAGCGAATGACGTACAGTTCAGACGTAACGCAATTTCTGTTGCATTCTCACAGTGTTACACCCTAGTCGCGCTTAAATAAGTTTTACTTCAATAAAGAAACATAATCTAGTTCATAGTAACAGTTGATCAAGTATTGTTCTGAGCTTTATAATATTTGTTATGGAATAACATGTCAATTATAAATCGATATGTCTGAAAAACCCTAAAAAAATTGTATAAATGTAATCGAATTCCTTGTTAAATCTTCTAATCCAAAAAGTACGTTTGAGTTGTATTTTATAAATTGATAAGTGTTGTATGATATTCTATCCTTGATATTAATTATTTCTACCCCTCTCTCGATTCAGAACCTGCGAGTGAACCTCTAAAAGAGGTATTTGTTAAAGATAGGCCATCTAAAACAGTCCAAAAAGAATCAAAACTAGATAAAGAACAACCCCCGTTAACAAAAGCCCCTATTAGAGCAGTGTCACCTAAAAAAGCGCCCGCGAGGAGTTCGTCTTCGGAAAACAAAGAGAAGTCCTTAAAAGAATTGATATTCAAACCACCTGCGAAAAATGATAAAACAGATTTAGTAAGTAAAGGGAGTTTGCCGGCCCCAAAAAAGGTTGATGTTGCTCCAAAGACATCCATTAAACCTGGGAAGGATTTGAGTGTGAAAGAGCAGAAAGAGGTGGCAAAGGAAGCAAGTTTTAAGGATCCCCAGAAGGTGGCACAGAAAAAGGAAGTGGCGAAGAAGGTGGAACCAGTTAAAGGTAGGATATTATGATATAATAAAATGTGCTGTAGAGTACGGATATTCAGTACCTATAACGAGGTCCCCTGTTTTTCCGCGGTTTAACAGTCCATTAGTTATTTCCGCGGTTTTTCAGTTTTACTCATAAATTCAATAAAAACAATATATATTTTTCCGTCTTTTGTATTTATTGAAAATGTCGCGTTTTTCATATAACGCGATAGCCGCTTTTGTATAACAGGATACAAACTCAAAAAATACTCAAAAAGCAAATTCCTCTCAATTTTTTTAATTGCTCTTTTTTCTTTGAAATTTTTCTTAATTAAACGCTCACCAAATCAAAAGTTTCAAATTATAATCAAAAATACTTGGAGCTAGAGATAATTGATATTTGCTAAAATCATAAATTCAATAAAAATAATATATATTTTTCCGTGTTTGGGGCCGTTCAAGTATTACGTAAGCACTGTAGGGAGGCGGGGGGTTATTGATTTCTTATTTTGGGTGACATTTTGGTGACAGCTTTGCTTACTTTTGCTCACAAAGGGGGTTGGGGCGGTGTAAATAATTGTACTAAATCTGCTTACGTAATACTTGAACGATCCCTTTTGTATTTATTGAAAATGTCGCGTTTTTCATATAACGCGATAGCTGCTTTTATATAACAAGATACAAACTCAAAATAACAAAAAGAGCAAATTTCTTTCAATTTTTTTAATGGCTCTTTTTTATTTGAAATTAATTTTTCTTAATTAAACGCTCACTAAAACAAAAGTTTCAAATTATAATCAAAAATACTTGGAGCTAGAGATATTTTCTATTTGCTAAAATTCTAAGTTCATTTTCCTAACTGTGAGTTTGTGCGCCGTTGTTAGATCTCTGTGACATGTGGCATTTATAACATTGTACGTGGCGGCTACGTAACCTTGGAGAAACATAGTAAAGTAACGCGTTATTTTGTTGGGAAAAGGTCGGTTTTGTTTTGCTACATTAATCCTAATACAATAGTATTAATTAAATTGTTACAATCATGCTATTGGCTAGATTTACACCTATTGACTTTTTTGTCGTATTTATGGTGAAGACGAATTACTTGTGCTATTGCACGTAATAACAACGTAAAGTAAACGTGCAACTAAGTTTCGTAACAAACTGGTACTGCACAGCGTCACTTCACTTTCACTTCGATGTTTGTGTGCGGGTGTTAGGCATGCGTGATACGTAGCATTCATAACATTCTACGTGGCGGCTACGTAACCTTGAGTAACAGAAACGTAACGCGTTTATCGTTTATCTTTTGCTAACTTCACGTGAACCTGAATGTGTCTAGAAGATTCGAATTCATTAAAAAAAACACGCAATTGTTAACAAAAACATAATAAAAATTCAGGTAAGATATATATTAAAGTTTGTGTTTGAATTGTTAATAAGATCAAAATATACATTATTAATCCTAACACAATAATTTTAATTAAATTATTACCTAATAGTAATACGGGTATTGCCTATGTTTACAGTTTTTTGCGAATTTTACGATGAAGGCGGATTACTGTTGAACGTAATAATAACGTAAAGTAAACGTGCAACTAAGTTTCGCAACATACTTGTACTGCACTTTACATTTGGAATTCACTTTTAAAACTGTGATCGTCATTTTGTATGCGACATTAATTAAACAATAATACATTTATGTTACGTCACTAATATTAATATATTAATATTACTTTATTAATACATGCTGCAAACGTAACAAATACGTTAAACTTGTTTTCGTAAACAATTTAACTTTGGACTGCCTTTTTATATACGACATTTATTAAACAATACCATTTTCGCAACGAATAGATACTTAATATGAACATTATGAACAGTATTCGTCAAAAATAACAAAACCTTAACTTAAGTAACTAACCTCATTTTGCAGTAAAATCAACCTCAATCTTCTTTTGGAATGTCGAACTGGTGATCGTCTTATGTAAAATTTATTAATTATTGTAACAGTTTAACTCTTTATATGCAACATCGATGAAACAATGTTACGTCGAAGTTGCATATCCAATCAAAATCAAGCATTGTACAACATCATTATATAAACATAATCCCAATTCAACGTAACAACATTACTTAACTTCAGTAACTAATCTCATTTCGCGGTGAAATCAACCTCAAACTTCTTTTGGAATACCGAACTAAAATTTATTAATTATTGTAACAGTTTAACTCTCTATATGCAACATCGGTGAAACAATGTTACGTCGAAGTTGCATATCGAATGAAAATAAAGCATTAAATAACACCATTAGTTTCGAACAGTTTGATTAATGTGGGTAAAGTAGTAATGAATTAGTTTATAATTGTTTTCTGCATTATTTTTTTTTATTATTTAGTTCCAGCGCCGGTTGTCAATGTGCCGCAACCAAAGCCGCCAGCACCAACAAATGTGATAGAAATAATTGAAATTGAAGGCAAGTACACTGCAGTCAAATTTAATAATAAACCAAAAACTCGGTCATTTGGCTTCTAGCTACAAAAATATTGCGATTCTTTTCTCAATCAGTTGTTTAATATGAACAGATAATTTTAAAAACAATTTTTGTCTTTCGGAGATCAATTTAAATCATACAGTATAATTTTTTTATTACAGATAGTGTTGCAGGTTCTCCACCCAGAAATGTTATCGAAGATGATTATGAATTCAATGAAGATCCTGATGGTAATTAATATTAAATATCGCATTCAAAATTTATCCTTCTATTTTTTTTTTCATATTGACTATGACTCATATTATACATTTTACATTTTTTTCCCAGAGGATCCACCATTAATCATGCAGTGCGAAGTGAGAATGGAACGTCTCGATTCTCAACTGGCTAAAATTTTTTTAGATAAGAGAAATAAATATGAAGGGCGGCAAGAAGAAATATGTGTAAGTATTTTATTTTATAATTTTACTACTTTACAATATACTCGTAATTTGCAATGTCTTCGAAAACAAATTCAAGTAATAAATATTAAGTATTTTTCAAAAACATAGTCTGCTCTCCAGTCTCCTATTCTTAATATTTAATTTAAGGGGTTATGTACAATTAATCGGCCGGAAAAAGCTATTTTTCTCGAATTTTTCCTGCGAAAACTATTGAATTTATCGATACAAAAATTTATACACATATAAAGACATCTTTTAACTATGTTCTCAAAATAATTACATATAAAACTATTTATTAAAAAAAGTTACAGCAGATCTGCAGAAGTACCTCTCGAAAAATATTTTATTCAGTGACCACTCTATCTCTGAAGTAAATTATCTGAAATTAAAAAATCGTTAACGTACGTGGTGGCTACGTAACATTAGAGAAACAGTAACGTAACGCATTGTTTTGTTGTGAAAACGTCGGTTTTGTTTTGTTACCTTTACGTAAACCTGAATGTGTCTTTGATATTGCATTGAAAATTTCATTTTTTTGCAAAAATGGAACTTATTACTATAATAGAGTATAACAATTAATGTAATCTTACATTTTTTGAGTAATTGAATTAAATAATTTCATTTAAAATTTACAAAATTTATGTAATTCATTATTACAAAATGTACGCAATCAACAATAGTTAAATTGGAATTAAATTCATCAAAAATACGCAATTATTAACAAAAATATAATATAAGTTCATGGTAAAAATATTTATTAAAAAAAGTTACAGCAGATCTGCGGGAGCACCTCTTGAAAAACACGTTTTGCGGTTACCACTCTATCTCTGAAGTAAATTATCTGAAATTTAAAAATCATCAAAGAAATGATAAATCTAGTAATTAATCGAAGCAATAAGCAAAATAATAACTTTTGACAAAATGGCGTTTTTTTTTTTTTAAAAAGTCAGTGGTTTTCCGACATTTTGACCTTAAATTGTTCAAAAAAAACAGAATATTTATCGGATAGGAAAAATCTTCGATTAATCACTGAAAGTTATATTTAAGAAGATCCGATTAAAATTGGAGGCTAATCGGATTAGCCGTTCTTAAGTCATGTTGGTCACCGACTTTGAAAACACACTATTTGTTTTGATTTTTTGTATCGGATGAAAATTGTGACCTGTATCTTTACCCGGCATATTATGACACATATTTTAATGAAAAAATTTCAGAAGGATGTTGAAGTATATAGCAATAAAACCTGAAAGTTTTGTTCTAATGAAATATTTATTTCATTTCCTAAAGATCCCTAAAGCGTTTTTTTGAAGCCTCTAAAGCAGACTGGATCCTTATTTTTTTCGCCGGATCACTAACTACTTTCTTCCGAATCAGCCGTGTTTTTCTTTGCAAATTTGCGTGCAACTTCGAAAATATTCACCAGAATGATATGAATTTTTTTGTGCGTATTTTTATACATATTCAGAAAAAGTACATTCAGAAAAAAAAACTGTTTTAAAAAAATCCTAACTTTATATAACCCCTTAAATCATTTGAGAAAAGTAGAAAATTACTTTCAAAGAGACTTTTGCAAAGTTTGACTTTTTATGAATGATTTTTCGAAGGCTTTGTTACATTATAATTTGAAAACCACATGAAAAGTTTAATCCTTTCCATTCGCGAATTCCGAGATTTATATGAATTTTGCCGCCGGAGCGGGTTAAATGGTTGAATCATGGCTGTAATCAACTCGAAAAGTTAAAAATGATATAATGATCAATTAAGTATTTTTGCTTTTAAATTACTTTTGTTATTTTAATTATTTTTGAGTTAATAATGAAAATGAATTATAAGCCTTCTATGTGGTTATATTGAATGTGTTTGTTTAAAACAGACATTGGCAACCTTTTCATTTTTTAGACTTCTCTATATCAATCTATTTATCTTGGTTGTTTTTTCAAATTAATTGGACCCCGTTAAGCAACAATTTACAACACTTGATGCCAACGACTGTTTTAGAAAATACCTTATTTGTAGTTATTTAATAAATAATTTATTAAAGTGTTCGGACGTTTTGTGATGGCTTAGCAGTGTCCAATTGACTTTTTATCACAATGGTGGAAAGGCGATGAATTGGTGGTTGCTCATGTGTGTTTTAACAGACCATTATAAATTTTATTTGATGAAGAGTTAATTTCTTAGAGCTACGTAAATAAACAAGCTCCTTCCATCTGTTAGTTGACTGAAGATGAAGACGAACCTCAAGCTGTGTCTGCCAGTGAAGACACAGCTACATCAACATCTCAAGGGAATCTGCCGGTAATTAAGATTGAGAATGATGTCCAAAGACCAATTCCAACAGCAACACCTATGGTTCATATTCATTCACATGCGTCAACCGCCAACTCAACAGCGCCTGCACCACCACAACGCCCCTGTCTGACAAAGCCCTCAAGCCCCATTTCCGTGCCTCCTTCAACATCTTTACAATCAACTCTATCGAGTCAACCTATTTCTACCACAGCCACTAGTACAGTTTCTAAGAAAGCACCGAATTTTAGAATTATATACCCTAAAGTGAATAATAATAACAATGTCAAAGTTTCCCCTGCTATATCACAAAGTCCTCTATGTCTTAAAGTTTTACCTGCGCCGTGTCCTGCTGTCACGACCTGCGGTGCCAGTATTTATTCAACTATTCCAGTAAATTCATTGAAAAGTAGAAATGAATCACCAACTGTTTCTATGAGTCAAGTTTCTGTTGGTCCCAAGGATTCAGTAAGTTTAACAAGTAAAGATCCAAAATTTTTTGCAAAAACTTACGTAAAATCAAAAAGTACTTTCGAGAACAAAGAACCTTCGCCTAATGGCAGTATTTCCCAACAGCCTGTGATACCACCTCTTTCGAATTCGAATTTTTGTGATCCTTTGGCCAACTTGCGCAACCACTATAAGTCACTTTCGGTGACGAATAGACGAAACGCAGTCACGGATAAAGTTGTCTCATCCGTAATTCAGGGTAGTAGTGCAAGCAGTGGTGATGATGATACTCCTTTGGTTAAAAAGAAGTTTGAATGCAGAGATATCTCCTCCGGTATTGACAGCCGAGGGAGCTCTAAAAAAGACGAACGAGAAGACGCCTTATGGTAACTGGTTTACAAATACAGCTACGGCGAGTGGGAGTAAAACCTCGAAATCAGGGTAAGTTGAAGAAGAAGAAACTTTTCTATTTTTTTTTGCTTTGAAAATACGGCTTGTTGTTTATGTTATTATGGCGTTTCAAGTAGTTTTATCAAAACTGGTGGCACTGATTTCGAAAATTTAAAAGCCATTTGGCGAAAATCAGTGAGTTCTCCTGTTGATTAGTTTTACGCGGCAATCGCTCGAACCGTATCTTTATAATTAATGCTGATTAGTTTTTTATAAAGATTGGCCGGGCCGTTACTTCAACATTAATCGTTAATTTTTATTAATAGACTAGCTGACCCGGCAAACGTTGTTTTGCTAAATAAGGTATATTCTAAACAATTTCTAGAGAATCAAAAATATTAATACTTTTTGTGTATAAGAATGTGTTGTTTGAATGCTATATAAAATGAGGTATTATAAAAGTTTTATACACTTTCTATAGAAAACATGGTATAATCCAAGCCAAGTCTTCTTTGGTCTTTCGACTTATTGATTACCACGTTTCAAGTTTTTCAGATTCTTTTTGGATTCTGAATTTTGTGTATACTACTAAATAATACTACTGAGCTTATAGAAAATTATTAAATTTCTGCGAGGAGAGATAGAAAATGAATTAAGTATTTCTTCTTTGACCTGCTTTTTGAAAAGTTTCAAGTAACATTCGATGAATTAAAGTAAATGTAAAAGTCCAATATGACTTTGAGCAAATATTAATTATATTATAATAATCAAACCAACTATATCACAACAGGTAACACATTATCTGGCTACGTTCAGTAAAACTGCCAGCTACTTGATCATTGTAAAAATGTGCTTTTTGCTGTCTTTCAAAAATTTGTTATCTAGACTTATTTACTCTATAGGCGGAGTAACTTGGAACGGCCAGGTGGCAAACAATTTAATGTCTTATTTTAATTTTAAAGGTATTTTACAAAATAATTACATTTTTAACTATTGCTAAAAAACTACCAACGGAAGAAAAATACTTTTATTATGGATTTTCAAAGATTGCCGTTTATCTTCCGATACCAAAGTCATAAGAATCAAGGTTACAGCTGGTTATACATCTTTTTCCCTCTACTTTCAAATATTGTTGTTAAACAATGCTTAACTTTACTGGTCGGTGGTAGAATTTTTCAACCCTGGACCTTCATATATTCTTCGGTAAATTCTAGGAAATTATAAATGGGAAAATGCTATTCGGCAAATTATCGCCCTTTGATCGATGCCAAATTTAGGTTCTGAATTGAAATAACATAATTAAAAATAATATATCCTAGAAATGTTTTATAAATACCAATGATTTATAATTATACAAATGAGATCTTTTAGAGCACCGTGTTTGAGAAAAATATGATTTGCAAAAACAGAGTGTTACAACGCCAAAAAGTGCATTTTCATATTAATATTTCGAAAGAGTTGATATTTTGAGTTTCTAGTAACACTTGCGGCCCGTTTACTAACGTTTTTATATATAGATAAAACTACAAACAAAACTACTTACTACAATTTAATCACAATTAAATAATATTCACGTAAAATATCCTATCGAACATCATCTGTCAAAAACGTTTGACATTTCACGGATTAGCAACCGTCCATTGTTTTATTTAGATTACGCTTCTACAAAAATTTTCAAATTGAAAATAAAAAGTTTCTACGCGGATTTGAAATAATTTCTCACCTTTTGGACTTTCTCCGTATTGGCACGAATTTTTCAAGACTAAGACTGGCCAAATCGGTTTAGCCGTTTCGAGTTTTACTTAGACATTTGAACGAGAGCTCCATTTTATATATAAGATGAAAAGTTTGCGCTCTAACCGAACATCCTAAAATATTACAGGTCAACCTAAAATTGTTTAATTAATTAATAATTCACATATCGGGAAATTTATGCAACTTTACTAAAAGCAAAATGATTTTTAAATAATTTTATGCATAGAATGTTTTTACGATAAACAGTTGGAAACAAAGTTATGTTAGAAGTCATGAGGACGCTAATTAAAATCTTATATAAAGTATGGTAATTAGTACTTTTATATAATGTATGTATTGTAATTAGAAGTTTTATATATATAATATTTTTTGAAATTATTTTTAGTTTTGCCAAAGACAATTTTGTTCGTTTTGAAAACTATGTGCTTTACTAAGTAATTGGTCATGAGCCACAATATGGATGCGATTATGTCATAGATATTAGATTACATGGACTACTAGTAGAGCGCAAAATAAGTGCTCAAACGTAGATGGGTATGTGACGTCACATGTCTAAGCGAACATAGCCGACGACAATCGCGGACTCTCCCGATATTTATAATATTTATCATAATAGTTAATTTAGCTCAAACATTATCTGGGATAGTTAGTTGAAAATTTTGTAAGAAATGATATTGTAAATATTTCCCCTGAGAAATAAATGTACATAAAATCGAATATACCTATTAAAATTGGTTTATATATTATAAGGCCTATGTAAGGCACGTAACATAGGACATATCTGTCGGCAATAATCGCTCAAAATTGACTTGATTAAGTGTGAACAACAATAATGCAAGTCAAAGCGAAATTGCTGCTGTTTGTGTAAACACGGAGTGTGTGCGGTCATCTTAGATAATAACCTGTCAGTAGTAAGCGGGCCACCCAAGTACCAACACCATCAAGCGAGTCAAAGCGGAATTGCTGCTGTTCGTGTAAAAACGGCGTGTGAGCGGCCTTCTTAGACAATAATCTGAAGCATGCATGGTATCGGTGACAGAGCATCGCTGTCACTATAGGGCGTAACTTACAAAAAACAAAAACTATAACATTCATTCCAAAACAATCATGGATGAAATTATGAAAGCTCTTAAAAAAATCAGGTGGAACTTGACGACCAGAAAAAAGAGATCGTAACAGGATATTAGAGGAAAAAATTTCTTGCTTTGGAAGAGAAACATGTGAAACTCAAGGAAGGAAATAGTAGACAACCAAGAAAAGAGAATCTACTTCCTAGAAAAAACAGGCGAGGCAAAGAAATATAGTTTTTTTTGGAATCGAAGAACTGGAATCTTCATACGACACTTTAGAGAAACTTATACTCAATTGGTTAGATCTACACTTTTCAATCAAATTAGCAGATGCCGATCTACAAGTTAGACGGCTAGGAAAAAATGGCGAAAAAAAAACACGACCCACTCTAGTATCCTTCTCAAATCTCAGCACTAAGATAAAAATATTCAAACAGAAAAAAAAGCACTGTGCGACACGTGCTACTATATGAAGGGAAGATTACCCAAAACAGATCCTAGAAAAAAAAGAAGACAATTACAAGACAGCTGAAAATAGAGAGAAAAAATGGTAACATGACTTTCCTAAAATATGACAAACTAGTAATACCTAAACAAACATCCAAAAGAAAGTTTTCTGCCTCGCTATCGAATCTCACAGAGGACATGTCAAAAAAGGAAGAATTACACAAACAAGCAAAAAAAAATAAACATCAAGAAATATCGCTGAGAAGATCAAACAGCATTCCCGAAGGAGTAATCAAACCGAGCATGCTAAATTTTCTAACAAAAAATACAGCACAGAGCCAAGAAACTACAAAAAAGTAATGCATAGCAAACAGCTGCTCCTCTCCATATAAACTCAACAAACAACTATTCAAACGAAACATAACACAACAAATCCTCCAACCCAGTTGGTCACCGTGGAGGATTATGACCACAACCCCCAAAGAAAACTATAACATCTAGCATCAGAACAACAATAAAACTTGCCTATTCAAAATACTTACATACAATGTCAATGTCATGGACCTGGAAGTCGCCCGCCGACATGGAAATAAAACGAGATTGATTATTTCTCACATCCAAATACGAACATTTACAAACTTTGATGTCTTGAATCTGAACTACCCATCTGACCATCGCGAAATCAGAGGTACAGTAAAAATCTCTAACATAAACCAAGCAGAGCGCGATTTTTCAATGAACCAGTTTTGCCAATTCCGAAATGCAAAAGAAATGTAATTCATAAGAACCATCTTAAATCTACATTACCTGTGCTAGTAAATCAAAAAGGAAGTATATAGATACAAACTATTACGATATTATTAGTAACGCTATTTTAGCAACAACCTGCACATACCAAGACAAGTAAGCAAAAACAAAATATCACGAAAGAAAACAGTTTAAACTGCTACAAAGTAGAAAAAACAACAATCAACCAAACAAAAACGCGTACTATGAAAAACGAACTCTCTGCTTTACAAAATAATGAATAAATATAAAAAAATGACCACTTAAAATACAGACAAGACACTATAATGAGCCAACAGCTTTCAGGTAGCACAAGAAGAAGAGAAACCATTTAAATCGTACAAATAATTGCTGGATAAAAGAATTAAAAAACCTGGACAAATATATACACAAACGAAAAGACATTGTAACTGTAACTACAGAGTTTTATACTAATCTGTGCAGTGACAATACTAATACTATTTCAACATAATACTAATATTATAATAAATACATAATATTAAAACAATAAAGAAGAGATCGACGAATTCGAAGTGGTAGAAACTATAAAGAAACAAAAAAAAACGACGAATCTTTGGAGGAGGGCCTATACCCAATCCGGGGTTTTTGCCAACTAACTCTATACAACGCGTACTGTTTATTATATTATATAATGCAACATGTTCTGTATATATACGTTTATGTTAATTTAACAAATCCATGTAAAAATATGTAAAAAGGCAGGGAATAAAAAAGGCTTATTTTTTATTTTATACATCCATCTATGTTTGAGCACTATCTACAACGGAGAACAGAACATATGGGACTAGCAGTCCACGTAGTGTAATGTCTATGGATTATGTACATCTTGAGCAACAAATAAATTAAATCACTTTGCGTTTCTTTAAGGGGCAACTTTACCTCCCAGAGCGGGCGCCCACTCATAGTTTGCAAGCAAATTAGAGTTAAATCATATAAATGTTTCTGCCTGTTGACCATTATTTATGTAAATATGTTTTATTTTTATTTTTTTAGCAAAACAACTAGTGACCGAGGTGAGAGAAACGACCATTCACAGCCATCATAGACCCAGACATCGAGGAAGATGCTGATGACCCATGGGAAGATCCACACATATTCACCAAGTTGTGAAAAAAGTAAGACTTAGTGATTTGTTTCTTTCTGGAGGATTTGATTATTTTTCTATATGGTATGCAATTTTTATTAATTTGAGAGCACAGGGGCAGTTAATGATGCTTTAGATGAAATGGATAAAAGATCATTAAGTTAGTGATTTCATAATTATTTACAATTTTATGTTGTCTGGTTTCCATATAGAAAACTAATCACTATTATTTTGTGTAAACTAACACAAGATCTAATATTTTATAAATGATCATTTTTTGCAGGGTTTACTTCGAAG